>NW_016172094.1:0-13520 GCF_001687245.7 Rhagoletis zephyria | reverse complement strand
ATTCGAAGCGCGCATAGCCGTTGCATCTGCATCCTCTACAAGGTCCTTTTAACAATACTTGTTCCTCCTCAATTTTGTTCATACATACATATATGCACTTAAATACTTATTTGTTATTCTTATATATTTTTTAATTTGTTTTATTTTCGCCATTGTTTTCGTAGCAGTACTTGGAAGAGTTTGCACAAAACTATGCTTTATTCACATAATTTAGATATGTCTCTTCTTCTTCTTCTTCTTCTTCGTTTGTATGTCAGCATATTTGTCACTCTTTTCTCAAATTGTTTTGGCAAGTTTCCTTTTTAGTCAAAATAATTTCAGTATTTTGACAAACAAATATTTGCAATAATTTTCTGCTATTGTTAGTAAACTTCTAAGCGGAAAACTATGGAATGGGGGAATGCACACCAAATTGTTATTAAGCTCGCGAACAAATTTGAGAAACTGAAAATATAAATAAATAACTTTAAACTTAAAAAGTGAGAAAGTTGCAAGTATTTCCACGAATGTAAAAGCGAAATACAAAGCTTCTAGGATTGACAGGATTACTACTGAAAGAGTAAAAGGACGACCATGAAGTTTAAACTGATAAGCGCTAAGTAAACAAATGCACACTGCGGACATTAAGAGCTTAGATAAGCTTATGTGTGCGTTTGACTCAGCTACATAAATATAAGTTCCCTCGAAGCCCGCATCACAACGGATTTTAAAAGCTAATAAAAATGGATTCCACACATTTTTTTACACTGGGAAAATATTCAAAGAAAGTAATAGTTGAGATGTACATATGTTAGTCCTTAAAAATATCAACATCACTTTCTAATTTTGAAAAAATTATTTGAGGTTTGAAAAAATTTTAATTATTTTTCCCAGCTATAGCTCAGCGATTTTTTGAATTTATATGAATAAATTACAACAATACTCATGTCAAATTTCTAGCCAAAATTTTGTCGAATTTTTTATTAAAAAAAATATTAAAATAAATTTTCCAAGCCTTATGGTCAAGGCGAATTCATATGGTAGCTGTAGTACAAAAACAAAAAATAGCATGAAGTTTGTTTTCGCTTTCGGTACACAAATGTCATATTTCAGCTGTTCTTCGCTTTCAAAAAGGAGGAAGGAAAGAAAATGCCAACCCTCTTACCTTCGCACTCACTGATAAGAAGTTTTGACATATGCATACCGAGGCGAATTAAAGCAGCTGTTCTAGCAACACCACCTTGTATGAATTCGCCTTGCTTAGAGTTCATTCCATAACTGAAAGCACATGAATCAAAGTTTCAAACTTCGTATAGAACATACATTTTCCAAATTTTGAAAACGCGTCAGAGCTTTCAAACAAATTCTGGATACACAGTTTTGTGTCGGATTTAATTTTAGTACAATAAAGTCCAAATTTTAAGTGGCTCTGAATTATGCTTGCTTAATGAAATTTTTTTCATGTAGATGTTTTCGAGTTAACTAAGTGTTTTTACTAATACACTATTTTCAGGTCACTGTAAACAATACAAGTAGCCATCTTATGATAAAACATATCGAGTAAAAAAAACGCCCAAACTGGCAGGCTCGTTGATGGTAAGATTAGGTTCCCTGGTACTTGAGGCAAATTGCAACGATCTTATCATATAAGGCTCTGAATATAATCCGTCGCATACAGCTGGAGCGCACCCTGCCTGCCATAACCGTTACTCAATTGTTTGCAGATTTTCATAAAAGTATTGAATACCTTTGTTGAGCGGTAGTCAACTGTGGGAGTCACTGCATGAAGTTTACACTTGTCCCCGTTATTAAAAACCACTCCATTACTTTGACGTGATCCAGATCATTGAAGAAGCAGCTTTGGTTTTCGGTTTTGCTTGTACCCGGCAAAGGCAGAGAAGGTGCTTGATTGTTTCGTGAAGTAGTCATTCCGGCCTCTCTAATAAAAACTCCAAGCACTATCCGGATATTTTGCCTTCTTAGGTTAAGTAGAGACTTTGAGCGTCATTGGAATTTAGTATAATTTTGCATGTTTGGAAGAGCTATACCAAATATGTCACTGATAACTACATATATCGGACAATGTCGTTCCACGACGCCAAGTTAGTTAGCCTTGCAATTTCTTGTGATGTCGAGATTGGCAGAGACCCAAATGATGTTTATGCGAAATATCTCAGCCATCTCATTAAGAAAAATGTGGGATTGAGCAACTACTTTTGAAGTCAACGATATGTTTTTCCAAGTCTGTCAGCGATGGGTATTTAGATAGAAGTACTAGGAAGCGTATTACAACGTACTAGTTATACCATCTCTAAGAGAGCCAACAGTTCTAAAAATTCAGTGTGATAGTTAGAAAAGGAGAGCTGAGAGGTAATTTTCTGTCGATGGAGGCTACATTTAGGCTACACGAATTGCAATATATTCTTTGCGTTGTTCGACTGCGAACGATTTGAAGCAGACAAAGCTGTGAAGTTCTGAGACCAAGTAGTGCCATTCAGACACCATACTCAAAGGCAAAACTGTACAGGGACTCAAACAGTGGTCGGTGAATTATATGAGTGGTTGATATTCGTTAGTCATTTTTAGAGACAAAACCAGCAAACCGAGGAAAATAAAATAGAATGAGTCATGACTATCAATTATGATGGAAGACTGCTTGATAATGGCGCATGGGAATGGATTTCAAGGTCAGACTGCAGCTGGGTATTAACGTCTATGGCGAGCGAAATCCGACGTTGAATAACCCGAAAATTCTCTGAGTTACCTTCGACAGCCTGTTCTCCTTCTCGGTGCTTACAACCGCAATTTTCATTCGAAAGGCAAAGAAAAGTCGTTGGCAACATACAAGGCAATTGGTCGGCGGGTTCTTCACAAAGAAGTGCCCGTGAGGTCACCGGGGACTAGCAGGACGCAGTGGATGATGCCACACACTGCATCACACAGCCACCCGACGTGGATGGGACAGAGCTTTGTGTGCCTAGGGAGACTCGCACCACAATAGCCCCCTTCGCTCTGGCTACTGCAGCAAGCTAAGCCCGTACGTAATCAAAGTCAACGCAGGTGTGCCCAATGAGTGCCCGGCTTTCACCCAAAACCCCACCCAGCTAACGCCCCTGTCCCTATGGACAAACCCGGTGGAAGTTGCACACTTTCTGAGCCTCCATTTAGCAGAGCTTGACGACAACGTCGATAGACTAGGCGATCCGAGCGCGGTGGCCTTAAATAGCAATGTATTGAACACAATACAGAAAAAGGAATGACAAGTGGGCAAACCATAAACAACGAAAAGGCATGAGCAGCTAAATGGATTGCAATTAGGATAACACGATGAACATACAAACAAAAAAAAAGTGTAAATAATCCATTACTATTCATTGGGCCGTATGAATAAAAATTAAGCAATTGCTTTTTCTTAAAATTTCATACCTTTTACTTCAATTTTGTTTGAATAAATTGAGTAAAAGATCTGAAATTTTAAGAAAAAGCAATTGCTTATTTTTATTCATACGGCCCATTATTATACTATTTAAAAAATATGAGAAAATTAGATGTAACAGCAATAACAAACGACTAATTGACACAAGGATATTTTAGTCGGCACAAGGCAGCTGCACAATTTAATTTAAAAAAAAATTACGATTTAACGTCTGCAAACCAGAAATGGAGAAAGCAGTAGGAGTAAGAAAAATTTTAAAATAGTAGAAAAATTCATCTCTATAAGTATTTTTATACTCACTGTATAAATACTTCTTTAGCACCAGAATGTTTTAAAAACCTACAATGTAAATTTTCCATTGAAACGAAAATTAAATTCCAAATAAATAAATAAAGAAGCCAGCGTCCGGTAATTCCCATCTCTCACACAATTCAACTGTTATTTAACTGTGAAAAGGCGACATAATGAAATTTGCAAAATTTTCTAAAAACAAATTATCGATGTAGTAGTAAGCTAAGAGAGATGAATTGGAGGAGCAGCAAATGTGACAAAATGGCAGCAGGAAATAAGAAATCAGCAGGCAGAGTGAGCAGAATTCCAAATTTGCGAAGGAAGTCTTTGGCTACTAGGCAACCAGGCAACCAGCACAGCAAAAGAGCGGGCATGCGACGCAAGATAGCAAGCTGAGTAAGGAAACTGGAAGCCAAAGCCACACACTTACCCGCACGCAGGAAGGAAGCCAGGAAACACCAACGCCTGTGGGCCAACAACCAAAGTCACCGGGCCCTGCTACGGCTCTAGCTGCTGCTGCTGCTGCTCCTTACCAACGCGCTGAACTGATGAATGCTTTTGTTGTTGTTGGGCATAAAAATATTCCGCACATTTCTCAGCGACATTTTGCAATTTTTGCCTACTTTACTTTACCGTTGNGAACTGATGAATGCTTTTGTTGTTGTTGGGCATAAAAATATTCCGCACATTTCTCAGCGACATTTTGCAATTTTTGCCTACTTTACTTTACCGTTGCGACTAACGTGACAGGCATAAATAATCGAGTTTGAATTTTAGTCGTTTTGGTAATTCCTTTTTTGGGGTTTTTGTTTTTGTTTTAGGTTCGTTCGAAGTTTCATACAAATACACTCACATCCAGCTAAATTCGTGGGCGCACACGGGGCTTAGAAGGAGTAAGTGAGTGAAAAATGGCAAGGCAAATTTTGGCAAACAACAACAAACAACCACAAAAATGAAATGGAATAAAAAAAAAGTTTAAAAATAAAAGCGTCACATGCCATAGCTAGCAAATACTTAGTAGAAAGAAAAACAAATATGCATAGGACAAACAAAGGAAAAATGAATGAGCGCGCGCACACAGGAAGCCTCATATTTGGAAATGTTTAGCTTGGTGGTTTGGTATGTAGTAGGAATGTTAAGGTCTCAAAAATTCTGGGACTCTTGGCAAATAATCTCGGGATTTTCGGGATTTGTAATTTGCATTGATGGCAATAATAGGAACTCCTTTCCTTGACCAGTATTGGCTATAGTTCTTTTTTTTATTTAATAATTAATATTTTTTTATAAATGCCTAGCTCATTATACATGTAATACGCGCGATAATAAATTTTAAACACAAATATCAACATATTCGCGAAGCCATGGGCCAAATGTAATTCAAAATTGATTTAAAAAATTCACAGAAATGTGCTCATAGAAGAAGTATGTGTATCAAATTAAAGAGGAAATCCTGTAGAATTTAAACAGATTCAAGTTTTTAATGCAGAAGGTCTGGTAAGTACTGAAAATGTTCTTTTAAACTTTTATCCTTGAAATTTCGCAATATTTGTTTTTGAAAAAATTATATGTTAAGGAATTAAATAAACTCGATAACATCCTACAATTTCGTCCTTTCGTCTTTGTGAATCTAAAAAATTTTAATTTTTTTTTTAATTCTAAAGAAATTTCCTCTTGCATTTGGTACCCATATTCTTATTCTACATTGCGTTGAATTTTTTAGATAATTTTTGAATTAATCATATCTTTGAAATGGCAAGGTCCTTCAAAATACATTCTGACAACAGAGATAAAAAAATTAAAAACGCCACTTTAAATAAAAAAGTAGGTTTCAAATTCTATGAATTTTTTCATTCATTCATTTCTATTTATTTTATGGTAGGAGAGATAAAAGCAAATTTTTTCGATTTAAGTTGTTGAAAAGTAATGAATATCTAAATCCCAGGACTAGTCCCGGGATCCCGGGATTGTAATAACGACATACCGAAAATCCTGGGATCGGAAAAGCTGAAAAATTAACATCCCTAATATGTATGTAGCTAGTTAGGTAGGTAGGTATGTATGTTTGTTGGGCTGCGCAAAAACGGTGGCTTACATTTTGAGTAGATTGTAGGCATTGCGAATTCATTTAAAACTAAGTGGGCGTTGTAAGTTTAATTTTGAATATGATTTGATCTTTTTTTTTGTTGATTTGATAGATTAAATAAAGCAAGTGTAAGTAAGACATTTAGGAATATACTGCCATCTAAATATGTCGCCACAGCCATGGAAAATTTAAAATTTGTGGTCAAAAAATTTCCTACGATTATCGACACACTTCTACATTCATTTTAACCAATTTTCGGAGCACTCCACACAAGCCTCGGCTTGGCCGTTTCTTAAAGTGTGTGGGATCCAACGCAAACACACCTTTTTTACCACAAGATGGTCATGAAAAATCTGATTGATGCTCGTCATACTAATGGCCAGGGTTGCCTCAATCTCACGGTTTGTGGCATGAAGATCTTGCTCAATCATTTCGATATTTTCTGGCACAATAACTAATTTTAGACGACCTTCACGGAATTCGTCGTTGAGCGAACAGCGACCAAGATAAAATTCATTATACCGAAGGTACTTATTGGCGTATAGTGATGATGATTTTCTTGCCTTGTTAATCGACGCCGAAAAATAATCTCACGAAAAAGTTCACTGTTTAGTTCCATTTTTTTTTTGTCGAGATGAATTTTTAAAGCTTCTGTTAACAACAATAATATAGCTCGAACATAAAAACGCTCTGAGTGCTTTTACGGTAAAATATGTCAAACTTTCCAATAGAAACGTCAGATGGCGCCGTACAACACTAAAAGTGCTTAAGGCCAGAAAGGCAAATAGCAACCCTCGTAAATTGGACATATTTTGTAATAAAAATCAAAAAATTTTAAGTAGTTAATTTTAAATACGTATATCGTCGTTTAAAGTACAAAACCGCATATGTGAGGTTACATTAACTATTTTCTAAAGCGTAAGCATGTATTTATTTATTTAATTACTCGTATTAAAGATCATTCACTTGTTTCAATCTTTAGTGAAATTTCTTTTCTTCTAAAAAAAAAACTTTTTTTTTTCAAGACCAAAAACATTCACGACCTTAAACTGCTCAACAATTCTTTCTAACCAAACTCGCACAGGCTCAAAGCTCTTAATCACCATAAACGTGACGATGATGAAATTTGTTGCATGAAAGTTTACTCGCATACGATTTACACAGGGATGTATTTATTTTTTCACCATCAAACAAAAAATAAACAAACGTACAAATAAATGAAATTATATTTGGCAAAAATCCAAAAGCGTGCATACATGTAAAGTATAGAAGGCTCACAACCACCAACAGCAGGCGACAAAGTGAAATGTATGTAGTCTGGAGGATGGTAACGAATGACAAACAAAACCATTGGAACGTGTGCATGCAGAGATTCTCCCGCCAAAAAAGTGTAGCCTGACTCAGTGGAAATATGAATTTATATGCAGAAGAATATGAAGAATGAAAGGAAAATAAGTAAATAAAAAGTCATAAAGTTAAGCCAAAGTAAATCAAAGTTCTGACAAAGGTGGATACATACATAACTATCCAATGTATATGTATACACATAAGTGTTTATTAGACCGTACCGAAAAAAAAGTTCGTCACATACGCCTAGCTGTAAAATATTTTTGCAAGGCAATTTCAAAAAAAATACCGAAACCTCTACGTCCTTTTTTTGTATTATTCGTCATATCTTCATCCTTTAGAGCAGAGGTTCGCAAACTTTTTTTCCTCGTGGATCTCTCAAAAATTTGAAGGTTAGATCTATCGATGGAACATGCAAATTTTTACAAGTAATCGTCGCTAACCTTCTACGCTCTCGCTCTCTGAGGAGTTATATAAAAGCACTACAATTTCAAAAACTCAGAGCACTGGCGTTATTTACATTATCTTCACTAAAAACTCCTCACATATTTAGCTCACTCATGAATTTGCAGGAAGAGTATATGTAAAAGAATTTATTAGTAATAATGGAATCATTTTTATTTTCATCGCCCCGTGTTTTAAAGTGATGCGAAAAATATTTTCACTGACATTTTTAAAACGCAAAACTTGAAACAACAAAACCGCAAAGCTTTTTACGCCAAACTTTTATTTCTGAAACTGACAATAGAGAAGATACCGAATCTAGAAAAATCTATTAACAAAATTGATTATTTAAAACTACTGCGTGATACAACGCTCTTTTATGAAGAGTATTATTTTGAGGGACATAGAAGCATGGGTAAATATAAATATATAGGCGAAATATAAAGGCGAAAAAATTTAGTTAAATTAGAAATCAAAATTGAATTGAGTTGTAGTGGGGAGGAAGTGTGAAGTTTTATTCCCAGTAAAGAATTTTTGTTTTATCTCTGTCTTAAAATACACTTTTAAAAAAAATTAAGGAAGTTTTAAAAAAGGAAATGTTAAATGTTCAGCCCCGTGAACAAAAAAAAAACAACAAAAAAAAATGTACAATTGTTTTTCGCGCCATCTGCCAGGATAACATGAAAATTAAATTAGAGCTTCAACCACCCACCTGGTCCACTTTGGGGATCACCGATTTAGAGTATACATACTGGCATGCCATTCAAGCGTTCCTCGGACAGCGCAATTTATGGAATTTGTTTTTAATTTTTCTTTTAATTTTTAGATTATTATTTATTATTTTAAAAAGAGAATACACATTTCTTAATTTCATTTAATTATTGGAAACTAGTTGTATGTATTTGCTTATTTTTTAATCCTAATTTAATTTTCTTTTAATTTTTAAATTTAATTGTTTTGAAAAGAAAAATATTTAATTTTTTTTTAATTTTTAGAAACTTATTTTATTTTCCCCTTTTTAAATTCGTTTTCTTTTGAATTTTATATTTAATTGTCTTTAATTTTGTTGTTTAATTTTCATTTTCAGACACTTATTTTATTTTTTTTTATTTACATTTCTTTTAATTTTAGGTTTTATTGTTTTAAAAAGAAAAATAAAAATTTTTGATTTCGTTTAACTTTTTAGGAATATGTTATGCCTTTTTTTTCTTTTTTTAGTTTATTCTACTTTTAAGTTTTTAATGTTAAGATTTTTTGTCTTTAAAAGGAAAACTATTTTTCTTATTAATTTCATTTAAGCTTCAGAAACTTGTTTTATTTATTTTTTCCCCTTTTTTAATTTTTTGCTAATTTGTATTTAGGTATTTTTTTTTCTTATTTTTTTTTTGTAATTTTAATTATGTTTGCTTACTTTTCTTTTAATTTTGAGATTTTATTGTTTAAAAAATAAAAATATTTTTATGTTTATTTAATATTTAGAAATTTATTTTGCATTTGATTGACTTTTTTTTTATTTAATTTTTAGCCTTTATTGTTTCGACACGAAACATATTTAATTTTAATGTAAATAATTTTTAGGCACTTTTTATTTGTATTTATTAATTATATTTTTTTATAAAATTTTTTTCTTCTATTTTTTCTTTCAACAAAAATAGATTTTTTTTTGCAATTTCATTTTTAGAGACTTATTTTATCTATTTTAAATTTTTTGATCTATTTTTTCTTTTTTAATATAATTTTCTTTTAATTTTTAGGTTTTTTCGTTTGAAAAAGAAAAATCTTTTGCAGGTATCATCGACAAAATAGACCTGCGGGATCAGCCCAAACAAAAAAAAAAAATCTAGTTTACCTTCCCAAGATAAATTACGACTCAGGGCTGTACGTCGAACTTTCTTTGTTTCTTGCAAGGTGGTACGGTCTAATGTGTAGACGCTTATGATTGTGACTCTATGTATACGTTGGTCTGTGACCAAAAGTTTAAAGGTCACGTAAATCTGTGGCCAGAATGATAAGTGGGCAGAAGGAAAACCAAGATCACCTCAACAGAGAAACATTAAAATTCAACAAATAAAATATTCATAGACTAACGTAAGGTATTTGTCTCATCCAAAAAAAACAAAGAAGGAATAAAAACCAAAAACGCCAAAAACACTGGACAATGAGGTGTTAAGGTCAACACCATGACGTCTGGGTGTCACCGAGAACTTTGACGTTGAACAACAGCATGGTGTGCAAATGGAAAATTATGATTGTCAATTAATCAACATTTTCCAGCAGGACATCGCCGTATGTTGGCAAGCCACATGCCACATGCTGCATGCACCACCACCACACAAAAAATGAGTTTCTAAATGAGCTGCAGCAACTGAGTGAAGTTAATGATGCTTGAAAAGCTGACGAACGCGAGCGGTTGCAAAGTGTGAATTTGCGAAATAGAAAATGCGAGAGGCGAAAGGCGACAGGAAAGGAGGAAATATGAGACTAACTATATCAAATTATAAATTTATATACTTTTGTGCGGTGTGAGCCAGTAAGTGAGTGACAAAATAAATAGTTCTATTTAGCTCTACCAGCGCGTTTTTGCGCTGCCGAGTGGTCCATTGAACTATGAACTCTACGTCCGTTGAACGGATGCCACTCTATGTTTGTACGCCATGTCATTGTTAATAAAACAAAATTAGTATGAGCTTTATAAAATGTTGAGAAAGACAAAGGAAAATAGACAATGAAAATTGTTAGAAAAGCATAGTTGATTGAGTATTGGAAGGTTTGTAGTTTCCGCTGATTAATTACATTTATTAAGTAATAAAGCTTGATTCAATTTCCCGCTGAAATGTTAAGCGGTTGTGGCATATTACGTATTTAACAATGAAAGGGACATATGTACATTAGGGTGCATCAATCCAATACAAAAAAATCGGTCCCATTTTTTCATTGAAAATATAAAATTTATTATATTTTAACACTTAAGACAAACAATTTCGCGGAAATATTATGATTTACGAGAGCTGAACTTATTAGAAAATACCTTCAAGAATCGAGTTTTTTACAAATAAAATTAGTTTTCAAAAATATTTTTTTTAGAAATCACCTCAGATGATAGATGAGTGTGCACACAAATGTTAAAAAATTGTATCAACGGAATCAAAATAATGAAATTTTCGGAGCTATTTGCAAATCAGTCTAGCCCACGTAAATATTTTTCCAAAATATTTTGGCGGAGGTCTATAAAATATATAATAATTTTTTTTAGCTCCGATGGAAAACCTGCAACTTGTTTTGGTAATGCACCCTAATGTACATAATAACTTTTTTAATATACCTACGGCTATATTTGTATAAGTATTTTTTACCGTTATTGATATATTACACGATAATTTGTAATAAGTGACTGTCGATATGATTATAGACTTATTTGCATATTTGGGTATTTTTATAATCACAATCGATTTATATATCGATTTCATCATCGATAAATTTTCCGATATATGTATGGATATGGTTTACCGCTATTTTAGTCAACTAGCGCACGATGTTATGTTATGTATGTTTATTGATACGGTTATTGATTTTTTTGTATATATATATACATATATATGTATATCTGTCAATTTATTTATGGGCACCTAGATCGTTTATCGATATCTGTATCTATCGACTACACTGCTTTCACTGTCAAGGAACAAAAAATTGCCAAAAGTCAACGCAATTTTTAGCAACTTCAAATTTTCACTCTATTATACTAACATTTGCAACGCAACTTTTTTTTTTAGATTCTAATTGAAAAGTTTGCAATTTAAGTGAAACCTTGCAGAATTTTTTTAAATATTTGTACAAAGTTTGATCCAAAACCTGAGATCTACAACATTTTTTGGTAATCTACCTCATTTTTTTCCAGATTGTACCACACAGAATTTTTTTAAGTCCGACCACAGGCCAGAAGATCTATTGATACCATCATATTTGCTCGTTAAAAGAATTGCCGATGACACGAGCCAGCCCACGTGTGGAAACAGCCACGAATTTATAGTTAAATAGTTTCCTTACTCGTTTCAAAAATAGCCCTAGTTTAAAGTGGTGTCCCAGATAGACCAGATATGCCTAGTAAACCTATGCACTAAGTTCAGCTCCACCTCTGCTTAGCTTTGGAGTGCTAAATTTGGTGCATTCTGCATTTGCTTTCCACAGCACATGGCAGTAGCAGAGTCAATAGGATAGCTTCAGATTAAGTTTATCAATGAAAATCCCGATCCGAATTTCATCTTTAATCCACCTGCNAATCTGATTACAGTTAATCATGATTAATTTTAATCTGGTTGAGCATTTAATCATAACTGCAATTATACAAATTAATTTATAATCATTAACCCTCTACTTGATTAAGTTGGTTTGGTATTAATTAATTTATTCTGGAATTTTCCTGTACACACAAGGCCTCATCAACCTAAGCAATTTGTTGTGCATTTTCATTAAGATCTATTCGAACAGACGTTATGCAAACTAGGTATTAATATCCCTCTGCACATGTGCGATGGGTTGTAAAAATGCCCAGTTTATGTTCTACTAATAACAATAATTATAATTTTCGTATATATTGTGTTTTTTAAAAGCGTTAAATAAAAAATAGTAACTATAACTGATGTTTGGTTTCAAATTCGGACAAACTAGACCGTTTAATTAGATTTTCATTTTAATTGCATTAACGATTAATTATTAAAATTAATTAATCGTAATCATTTGTTTAATCGTTAGTCGTACAGTTGACTGCGATTAATTAATTTTAATCGTCAATCGCGACTAATATTTTAATCGTTAAGTTTTAAATCGCGGCTAGGCAATTTTGTGCAGGTATTTTGATTGTTCGAAAGCCTTTGGCATGATGTACATACCTGGTAAAGGGTGCTTTTATATCAGATTTTTATTTAGGATGGTACTGTGTTAAAATTACCTTTAATTTAAAGTATTTGTCAGACTATAGCCGGGTTGGGGCAAATTTTAATTTGTTGAAACTCTCGAAATCCGTTTTAGCTTCAATTAGGACATAAAGAAAAGTCTACAAAATCGAACCAAACTCCGGAAGATGTGATGTGTGTGTCTTGGCTCTGAACTCTGAACGATGGAAATTATGAGCGCCTGGTCTACATAAATTGTGGGCGTGAGCCTGAGAGGAGCTACTTTCACAGCCTTGTTTACTCCGTAATAAATAAAATGTGAATAGTGTATTTAAGACTCTGTTCGACAACTGTACAAATAAGTGAAAGTATTTATACACATACATACATACAAATATGAGTATTTTCACATAAAAGGTAGATATTTGTATAAAATTTTTCAATCTAAATTTTATTCAAAGAAATTTATCGAAGAAATAAAGAACGGAAACAATTAAAATAAAAGGAAGGATCAATAAACAAGGAAACTAAAACCCAGAAGGAATGAAATTTTCTATATAAAAACGAGGAAATAGTGAGGCTTTATATAATTTAATTCAACTACATATATGTACATAAATAGAGTTGGGAAGAAGAATGGCAAACAAAAGTAAGGAACAATGCATAAAACGGATGTTGTTAAGGCGATGCGAAAGGAAGTTGGAACTGGCAAAGCTTTTGGTAGCGAATAGCTAGACATGTGAGCGTTGGAGTTAAGGAAAGACGCAGTGAGAAAGGAAATCAAATATTTAAGTGCTTTGTCTGTCAAATAGTGTCAGGATGCTGCGTGTGCATATCTAGTAGACATTATCTACTTATAAGCATACATACATATACATATGTAGGTATGTATGTATGTATATATCCTATCATGCTATATACAGTGACTCAAACAAATGACCTAGTGCTGATTTTCCTTCTAATATTTGTAATGTTTTTCGAGTTAATTTTTTTTTGTTGTTTTTATATAAAAATATCGTCTAAGCTTTAACCAAAACCGTATAAATCA
>NW_016172093.1:0-13521 GCF_001687245.7 Rhagoletis zephyria | reverse complement strand
AATCACGCATATGCGCATACGCACACACACATGCACCAGCAAAAAACGCGCATACTTAACGCCAGGTGCTTTTCCGTGCCATTTCAGCGCCTGTTGTATGGCTGCAGAGCGCGAAATATGCGTCCAGGAGACGACGTAAAAGCCATTCCAGCAACAAATAAAATAACAAAAAGCAACAACAAATCACCGACAGAAATGCATGCTGTAAATGATTTTTGTATGAGGCAAGAACGAACTGGGGAAGTTTGTTGCATATGCACTGTGTTGCAAGCAGCTGCTTTGCTTGAGCTACATATATGTATGTACGTTTCTACTTGCAAATATATATTTTTTGTTCTTTTTTCGCTTTCTGTTGTTGTTGCTGCTGTTGTCGGTCGCCACCAGCATCACTCCGATTTGCTCATTTCCAAGCAGATTAATCAATTTGATTTCCTATATTGTGGTGTTGCAAGTACGTTTTGCAGGCGTCCACACTGCACCCTTTCGGCGGTTGCCATATGGCATGCCATAGTCCTTTAAGCCACATACACGGCTGGCTTGGCTGTTGGAATGTGCCAAGTTGCATCTGCCACAAATCTCGATGCAAAAGCAGCAGCAGCAGCAGCAGCGAAATAGCGCAAGGTGCTGCTGTTAGTTAGTTGTTGCCAACTGCACTTATGTATGTGTTGTTGCTGTTGTTCATATCTTTTTGCTGTTGCTGTTGCTGTGGTATTATTGTCATTATCATTCTTTACTTTGGTCTTATCAGCCGATAACCTTGGCAACTAGTGCGTATTTGCACATTTTCTGCCATATTGCCCTCGGATCGTGCCACTGTTCGTTGCCACTTGTCGCCGCACATGCCATGCCATGTGACAAGTTAAGAGCACACATTAGACCAGTTAATTGAAATGCCACTCAAACATAGATGCCATAAAGATACACGTTTACTATTTTTGGATCTTGCAACATTGACGCACGCACGCACACACGCCCGCAGATGCGGCATGTGATTTACCATAATCTTGCAAATATGCCACCTTATAAAGAAGTGGCAAAGCAACATAAGTTGTGGCGCATACATTCCCAACTACATGGTTACTGCTTAGGTAAGTGGCATGTAAGGTAACACATGTGGCAGGGTTTACATGATACACTTCAATCTCATTTGTGAGTGTATATAAGTTTGTTGTAGCTACATATATGTATGTATGGTACGCTACTTGCACCCGATTTGATTGCGTGTCAAATTAGTTGTGCAAGTGCAACTTACAACACAGCATCGGCAACAGCTGCTGCTGCTGGAATGCACCTGTTGCAGCACACAATATGCCAAAGCTAGTAATTTGTGTGCCATGAAGAATAAGTTAGAAGGAGCCAAGCGGGTTACAGTGAGTACATACATAAATATATATGGCAAAATATTAAGGCATGCAACAGGCGGGCGATTCCATTTTATAGTGGCTACCACTTATCGTTGCATGTATGTATGAGTATGCGCGCCCATTTTTATACTAAATTATGCGCTTCTTAATCAATTGCGGCAGTCAATAAAAGCTACCATGCCACTGCTGTGTATATTCTTAATGTTTGTATAATTTACACCAACATATTCCCAGTACAATTACTTAACTTCCCTGCCAATTTGCCACTAGCAGCTTTAGTTAAATTTTCTAATCAAAGTAAGCCATTTTCAAAGCTGAGCTTATTTTGCATTTGTTCTTTTATTTGCCCATTCCGCATAGTCAGCATGCCAGGCAAACATTAATTGCATACAAAAATGAAATGTTGCAGGTGATTGTACGGTGACGTTGGCGGCGGTGGCGGCGAAAAAGGTGGCAAGCATTAATAAGTTATTTTATCATAAAAGCAAGTGCCTTGCCTTAAGTCAATCACTAAGTTTGATCGCATATAACCACAGCGTAATTTTCATGTCTGTGGCAAGGTCTACTGTCATCCGCAGTATTTGTTGTTTTTTACTCAAACGTCATTGTGAAAGTGACATGACGAAGAAATTACACTAAGAAGAGATTTGGTTACGCCATTTTTTTCTCAGAACGCTGTGTTTTTTGCTGAGAATGTCTTTTCGCTTTTTATGGGTTGCGAGCATTGAAAAAGGAAAGTTAGAGAACGCCTTCTGGATTATTAAAAGTGGACACAGCAAACTGAACAGTGAAAGGTGGGCACGTGAAGGATTATATTTAGAGGCATTGGCATGAAACCTACCCGGTTTTAAATTAACCAAAAAAGTTTAGTTTTTAGATTACCAAAAATGTATTTCCAGTCCGGGGTGCAATGGGATATAGTCGTTGTGCTGGGTATGCAATTATAGTTGCACGGCTATACTCAATCCCGACTCTTGCGTCCTCGTTCGCGCACTTAGGGCAACGTGAGCAACCCATGTTCGAGACGCGGTAACCAATCCGACTGGAGCCTTGGCTCGCGACGAAAAGAGAGGAAGCTGCGGTGGGGTCACTCCGACTTATTCGGTTTAAAGGCTTGCCGAAGTCTGCAGCGTCAGTTCACCGGTAGGTGTGGCTGCAAAGCGGGTGTCTGTCTTGGAGCAAGCGGCTCGCTATACTAATGTTTTTTTCGGTTAAGAAACCACCCCCTCTAAGCAATGGGTTGTGCGCTGGGCTTGGCATCCGCCACGAAAAAATCCCTTCCAGTGAAGAGAAAGATAAACCGCAATAATGAGAGATGCCGAATTCCGTGAATGTGACGAGCTTGAAATGCTGACCCATAGCAAAAACGCCCGACAATGTTAGCTGAGACTTACGAAACTTACGGAGGATTTCAAGATCAGACTGAACTCCTGTAAGAACAACACTGGCAACTTTGTGGCCGATGTCCAGAACGTACTTAAATTATAGAGGGAATATTTTTCCACCCTAATGAATGGTAGCAACGCGGAAAGTTGTGGAGAGACGAACCCAGGTCCCCTGTTGATAACGTAGTCCATGTCCCACAATCTGACTATGTTGAGGTAAAAATAGTCATCACGCGGATTAAAAACAACAAAGCTGCTGGAGCTGACAGCCTACCAGTTGAGCTGGAAGTTGTTAAAAAAAAAGTAAGTAAGAAAGCAAAAATAAACTTTTATTGTCTGCTCAAAATTTATAAAATTTTATAAAACCGGGGTTTCGTTCTGAAAATAGTAGGAGTAGGATGTTTCTAAAAATCCTCTTCCCGAAAATCCCGATCCCGCCCATCCCGAAATTAAATTTTTGAGTCTCATAATTTTACCGCAGGTCCCGTGGGTCCCGAAATCTATCACGAAGAAAATAGCACATGTTTTTCAAATTAATTTTAAATAATAAAAGAAAAATAATGAAAGATCTGGCATCTTACGATTGTTTTGTTTTGCTTTGCTGTTCGTTTTCATCTCAATAAAACATAAAAAATTCATATTTCATACATCGTTTTCAAGGAAGATTTTCTGAATTTGTGTAGGTTGCGGTTTTATCGAGAGTGTCGCTTATTCCGGCCAATTTGAAATCAGTGCGGTGGGTGCCGCGGGCCCCGATATCCCAAGCCCATCTCTAGTGTGTATGCATGTGATAACATGATTACTCATACGACTCGGTGAACACTGAAGTCTAATAACGATATGCATTTTAAAAGATAAACGGCAGCATGCACATACATACATACACATTAGTTCTGCGTAAAGACAAATTATAAACTTTAAGAATCTGCCTTGCATTTCCTTTGAATTGCCTTTGCGAAAGAGGAATCCTCTTTTCACTTTTCGCTTGCACTAAAATGCGAGCAAATTTTCTTTTGTATTTGCCTACTACTTCTCTGTCGCGCACATTTGGTTAATCTTAACAAACTACTACTGCCACATTTGCCACGCAGCACTCATACTTAGTACACTATTGTTGTGTAGCCATCTTTCTTCTACACATTCACTGTTATGTAGCCAGTATGAAAGAGATTGCGTTGCCAATTAAAATGCCGCCGCAGGCAATAAGGGCGCAGCAGCTGCCAGTTTCGCTTCGGCACTTCCTGTTGCTCCACACTGACGGAATTATTTCACTTTTCGCACAATCCGCTGGAGTCTGGTTTTTGTGCAGCACAGAAGCGCAGCTCTTGCAATGCCTTCTGGTTGTGTAAAAATATGCGTTTTCAGCGCTTTCATCGTTCTTGAAATCCTACCTCCACCCAGTAAGTAAGCTACTCCTTTGCAATGTCTTTTCACTTTGTTCACTGCCAAATACATACGCAGTTCAGACAACTACAATCGTCGCCAATTTAAAATGGCAATTGGCATCATTGGCATTGTTAGCATGCTTTTTCTTTTCCCTCTTTTTATACGCTACTACCTACTCCTGTGCTATGGCTTCTCTTTGTCGTTGGGACACTGCTTAATGATGGTAAATCAAGCGCATAAAGCTATGCCAGGTATTTGGTTGAAAGTTGGTGCAAAGTGCGCCAGAGCTCTCTCGAACTCACTCCGTTTCTCTTCGATTCGCCGTTCTTCAGGTGGCAGGAACAAAAACGTCGTAAACCACCCACGCTTTAGAAGAACTCCTACTCTCAACTAACTATACCTGTTTTTATTCCACACTTTGCCACTCAGCGTGACTCAGGCTGCAGGCTTAGTGTCACTGCCCTGCTCTTCCGGCTGATTTCGCCGAGTGGTTATGTTGAATTACAAAATGAAACGTGTCCTTTTTGCATGGAGGCAAACAATTCAAGCGCTTGCACATACGGGTAATAAAAGGAAAATTCTTTGTAGGAAACGTAACTGTGCGCCTGAAATAGTAGGAAGCGTACACGAGTGCGTCGTTCATTGTGGGTGTTTTGTTGCTTCCGGAAAGCAGACAGACCAGACCGGGAAGCGCTGAAGTGAAAAGAAATGGACAGAAATTAAAGTAGTTGAATTCTAAGTGAAGGTTTGTGACAAGCGCTGCTATGTATGTGGATTAGGTGGCTAGTTAGCTTAGAAAATTTAAGTTTAAATGTGTTCCACTAATATCCAGTCTCACGGAAGCGATAAGTAAGTGACAAATTATAATTTTTATTTAACCGAAAATATTAAATTTTAACACTTTTTTGTCCACCAAATTTTCCGTGAATTGAAATACTTTAATCTATATTGGTTTCGCTTGTCATATCTCCAGTTTGTTCAAACGACTGACGAGCCACGTCATTTGTATTCACTCGATTTCTGGACTCGTTCACAATTCACCTGTAATAGATCGGGTCCAGATGCCATATATGATCTCACTACTGATAATATGTTTTGAACGTTCTAAGAGCACATCCTTTTGTCTGATTTTGGTCGCTGATTTGAACTGTGGCACATACATATGCCAATATATGTACATATATTTCTTTCTCCAACTAGCTAGCAGCGCGCAAACCTTTCAGTTCTTTTTTTATTAATTTTAATATTCAAATATTTATCGCTTCGATTCTTCGTGAATAGTTCTGAAAAGAATTTTTCTCGTTTCGTTCTCTGTCAGAAAGTTCCTGAGACTTTAGTTCCCAAAAGTTTCTTCGAGAGAAGGTTCCCAAGACTTTTGTTCCCGTTTTATTCTTTGCCAAAATGTTCCGGAGACTTTTGTTACCATTTCGTTCTCCTAGAAATTTTCCCGAAAGTATTGTTCGCATTTTGTTCTCTTTGGGAACGTTTCACAGAGTTTCCTATATGATTCCCATTGAGAATGTTCTCGACAGTTTTGTTCCCATTTCGGTTTTGGTTTTGAAGAGTTTTTGGGAACAAAACAACGAGAACGACATTTAGTTTCGATCATATCTTTTTTTCTCGGTCACTGGCTTAGGCGTACATATATTTTGATACCAGAGTTTAATTTTATAAAACAAAAATCATCGGTTATAAGCCCCGGACAATAAATTTAAAGCATCAAACTTTTTGACGAAGTCCCACCCCGGACACTCATAAACTGGTTGCTTTAAAAATCAACTGTATTTTAAAGCTTTACAGATCGCCACTCCATGCTCTTTGTTACTAGTCACCTATAGTGGTATAGATTTTTTTATAAGGAATTTCTCTCGAAAGCGCCCATAGCCCGCCCATATTTCTTTGACACCGCACACGTTTCCGGACTATGAAGAAAGGTTTGTAGAGATCAAATCTACCCGAGGCAATTGGAAAAAAACCCATTTAATACGAAAAATTAAAAATTATAAAATGCTTCACCTTGTGAAAAAGGACTACATATTGACTTTTCTGTTCACAGAGCACTAAGTTTCATCCTACAGCTTTGAAGAACTTCGGCTATCAAAAACTTTTCCACGCAGGTAATTTTGCATTGGCTGTTTTGAATTTCCATATGGTTTTTAAATATTCCGCTTGCTGACTCACTAAGCGCCCAATTTAGCTGTTTTTTTATTTCCACATTTTTTACAATGACAATTGAGTTTTGCTTAATGAAATGAGTCACGTTTAACGATAACTCAAATAATATTTGTAAAGGTATGAGCAAAACATTCAATAAAATATAGGCAGGCATTTGAAATGGGTGAAAATGTGAGGGTTTAAATATAGCGTTTGAATTATTTGTATGAATATACAAAGAAATACATAGGTACATACTTACATATACATATATGGTATATGTATGTATGTACATTTGGGTGGTCCTGAAAATATCCACATCATGCGGCACCCCGTTATTTTGTTTTAAGTACAAAATAAAGACATCAGCGAACATTTAAAAATTAAACAAAAATCGGGGTTTACATTTTTTTAAATCGCAAAAAAAAAAAATTAAAAAGCACTAAAATTTAAAGATTGTAAAATTAAAAAAAAAACAGGGCTTTTAAATTGTTTTAACGCAAAAATTTAAATATTTATAAGAATTTAAAATTTTAATACTTCAAAAAAATTTAAGTGTTTGCACTTTTTTTAAATCGCAAAAATTCGACATAATTTTGACTTTGACCAGCTAAAACTTAGTAAGTTTATGGATTTGAATGATCAAGTTTTAATAATACATATGTCAAGTTTATCAGATTTTAAGTCCAAATTTTGTCAAATTTTTGCCAATTAAAAAAATTGAATTTTTTCAACCCCTGGTTGTGAAACCAAAAATTTTTTTAATTGTGAAAGTCTCGGGAATGACTTTATTTTGAGCGTACATAGTTACCCTGCAAAAAATTATGCGACTAATTTTTAAAGTAGTAGTAGTACTCTCGTATTAGTTTCCATAGGACGAATTTGGTCATTCCTAAATCGCATAATTGCACCCATACATAAATTCAGCAAAAAAAGATGGGGGAGGGGAGGGGTGGTGGAGGGTTGTGTGTGTGTGTATTCTTCACAGTCCGTGTTTTTTTTTATTATCACCCAAACGAACCCACTAAAATCCGAACTGTCCGGTCAAAGCCCGTGCAACCCGGGTCATACGGCTTCATTCCGGTCTAGTCACATTTTTTTAGGATAATTTGCTGAATGGCTTCTCCGCATCAGTTTCGTGCATACCAAAAGAGATGAAAGTCTGCAAATGCATAAAAATACTTCGAGAATAAGGAAGTGATTGTAAAACGAATACAATAATAGCCACAATTGTCGGCGTATTTATGTATGAATATAGCCATGAGTATACAAGTATATGTACGTACTACTTACCTTACTTATTGCCCCCTTCGATGAAAATAACTTTGAAAAGACAACAATGACTTAATATACATACATACATGTGTTTAAAAAATCCATAAGGCGTTGAATCAAGAAAAATATATGCATACAACTGAAAGCAGGGGTTCAACGCCAGCAAAACAAAAAGTGCGAGGAGGACAGGAGTTGAAGTTGGCTGAGTGAAACATACTGGCAAGGGTTAAAGGCACTTTTTCCAATGGTACTATATGGTTGAGTGGGCGTAATTTGACTTACTGCTGGTTATAATGGGGGTAAATACAATAGGTAACTCTAAAGAATTTCGCATGAAAACGTGGAAGGCATAAAAATGAGTAAGCTTGCGCCCATCTAAACATAGACGGCTCTAAGGAAAATGCAGGTTAATACATGCATACAAACAGATGTTGCATATGTATGCAGGTGTATTTGTGGTTACATATGCACCCTCTATGACGCACGTATCCTCATATAACTTTTATTTATGTATGTATGTATATACTTTTATGCATATCATTCAATTGCTTGTCAAAGCATTAGCAGCTGACAGTGTCAGCGTTTTTAAAAGTATAAGAAAATGGGTTCAAAAGTTGATTCATATCTCAGCGAATATTTGTGCTAATATTGTATATGTATACACATTTGCATTTATATGTACATACATATATAAGAAATCCAAGTCATTATGACAGCAACATTAAAAATACCAAGAAAAATGTTTAATGAAAGAAAATATTGCAAGGAAGGTGTTTCGTTTCGCCGCACTTTATTGACTCTGCTCGTCAAATTATGCATTGTGTAGCATATTGTTAGGCTTCACAGCGATTCTGAAATATTCTAGCTTTTGTTGTCAGCATTTTATTAAACACAAAAGTATAAAAGAAAAATTGAATATATGTATAAATACAATGCAAATGAATGAATCAAGATGAAATCTCTTCCGCCCACAATTTGGTGAATAGCAATAAAAAACCGTCTTATCCACCTAGCAAGGGTTGTTGCTGAATTGCTAAGCTGAAGTACATAGCATCATAATCTTGTGCAATTTTTAGGGTTATCAACATTTTGCTGGAATATTTACTTAAAGTAAAGTGTGCGCGTGTACTAAATTAGCGATTTATTTGCATAAAATGTAGATAAGCCATGATTTGCAACGCTTTTACATAAGCCATTAAGCACAAACTTAAGTGGTTACGATGTGATTGTTTCGCTTGATTTAAGTGAATGTTGAGTGGCTGCGGTTTGTCATTAGAATTTTTATCTGAATAATGAATATGGCTCTGATTTTGATAATCGAACTCCTACGTATGTATGTAAAGCGAACTTTCAAGTGGAATTTTTCCGGGGACAGCTACCAAGATTGTCGCTTAATCATAATTAGTCGCACCTTAATGGGTGTCCTGGTGCTGCACCATTGAAGAAAGTTTCGAATCTATTTTCTTGGAGATGAATAGAATAAAAATATAAAAATCAATACACTCGTAGGTATTTGAAAATTCCTTTTCATCAAGTTAATTGGTTAAAAATTAATACCTTTTAGAATATTCCCTATAAATATTCGGACTGATTTTAGAGTCAGAAAAGCCCTAGAATTCTGAGTTGTAACTCTCATTATTAGCTAAAAAAGAGTCAATAAAGAGCATATGTCCCTTCATAGACGGGCATGCCTACGGTGACCATCCGTCCTTTATTTTAAAGGACAGTCCTTTATTTTAACCCCCTGTCCTTTATAATTTTTTTCAAAATAAAGGACGCAATTTGTCCTTTATTTCTTAAACTGTCCTTTAAATTAGCTTTGGATTTTGCAGAGGTCAATTTTTAAACATATAATATGAAAAAATAAAAATGTCCATAATAAAACAGAATGAAAACCTTCGTCAGTTTGCTTCGCACCCCACTTAAGGCTCACAAATCCTTGATAATACTAATAAGCGGAAATTTATGTAATTGAAAAAAAAAATTTACTAATATTTTGACATTTTTCCAGAAAAATTAAAATACTTTGAGTCAAATTTGTTGTTGACAAAAGCATAGGGAGAGTTGTGCCCATTATCGTGTTGCACGCTAAGTTTTCAGATCCACTGAAAAATAACAATAAACCTCCGCTCAATTATGATAAACGCATTATGGCAGCAAAGGATGGCGAAGTCCTTCATAAGGATTTGGTTTCATTTTGCGGAATCGGTTAAAATCCGGTTAAAGAGCCTTTCGAGAAGAGGAACTTGTACAATTTAATAATATAATTTACTAATTATCTAAGTTACCATCATACAAGTTGTATGTTCGTATTCTAAAATCATTGGGAAAAATGTCCTTTATTTTACGTTCGTTAATATGGTCACCGTAGTCATGCCCATAGGAGTCATATTAGAGTCTGAAATGTGAACTTTGTTATTTTTGTTCAACTCAGAATTTATGACACCTAAAGAGTCCGAAATGAGTCAGTCTTATTGACTGGTCTCAGAATCATATTTATGACGAAACAAATACTCATTTTATATATAGTATTACTACTCGAGTGCACAGAAAGTTTCTGAAATCGGACATTAACTCGCCTTTTTTGTAAATAAAGATGTTAAATTGTCAAGATTTTATAAACAATCCGTAAATAAGTAGACCCTTTTATGTTTATGTTTTATGTAAATTTTGAAATGGGGAATGGCACCACCACCTTCAGAGCTGGGTAAATGCAATTACAGCACAATTACATTCCTCAGTTATTTGTAATTATAAATCCATTCCTTCAGTTCACAGCAAAGGAATTGATTACTTTTTCAATTCGGTAGAAGTAATTTCAAATGCAGTTTTTTTAGTTGCATTACAAGGAACTGCATATTGCAAATAGAACTGATTACGTGCTAGTAATGTTATTTTTTCTAATTCCTATGAAAGGAACTGAAAATGTAATCTATTTAAAAACTTTTGAAATTACTTCTAAGGAATTGAAAAAGTAATCAATTCCTTTGCTGTTGACTGGAGGAATCGATTACTTATTACAATTCCTTGTAATTGAGGGTAATGTAATTCCTAAAGAAATCACTACGACATACACAGCTTCTCAGGAACCGCTTAATCAAACTTGGTACTCACATTGCCTTTTAGCTCGTAAAAGCTAAGCTTAGAAAATCGTGAAAAAACCACACCCACTTCCTTTATTGAAAAAAATATATCGAAAATGCACCATAGCAGATACATTTTATAAACCCCTTCTTCAGGTTTATAAAGTTCGGTTACGCCCGAATTTAGACTTCTTTATTTATTTACTTTTATCATACATCTGGTTTTTATAAAATTACAAATATGTACATAAATCTGAATGGTACATACATACTACATGTATACTTTTGAATGCAAATAAGCATAATGCCAGCATGTGTTGACGACGTGTCCCGCTACAAGCAGTTCCGCTATGCAGGCATTTGTATGGCCAACGTTTGTCGACCACAATTTCCGGCAATGCTTTTTAACAGCTGACAACAAGGCGGACCAACGAAATAGGGAAGAGAGGAAAGCGCAGGGGAATTCCCCCCTTTTCATTTAGAGTTTACAATTTTTATTTGCGCGAAATGCGAAAAGGGGATTGCCGCGAAGCGTGGGTGTTTTCTTAATAAATATTACATCTTTCACAAATCCAGTGAGGGCAAAAGTTGTGGCTGGAGCATTAAAAGCTAAAAATATGCTTTTATAGAGCAAAAGTAATGCAAAAATGCAAGTGGTAAAGGTACTTGAGTGAAATCGTAGAATATTACGGACTTAAATTGTATTTATTTTTTTTTTTTTTTTTTTTGTGCACTTTGAGTAGTCAGTGAAAGAAAAATCAAACTTAGGGTGGCATCAAATAAATATACATGCAAATACATATGTATGTACATATGAGACTGCCCCCGATTATGCGGCGAATGACGGCTTCAATGAGCTCATTTTCTTGGGGCTGAGGGCGAAGGATAGACAAAAAAATCACAGCCGCACAAGCAAACAGAACGAAAAAAAATTTAAGACAAAATTTAGTGCGGCAAAAAGAAAATTGCATTTGCAGAGACGGCAGCAAGTGAATGCCGAAGGGTGCCTGATGAATGGGTTAATATGTATGTACATATGTAGCAGCGCCTACGGCAGTTGGACAGATGGCAGAAATCCCTCATGTTATGCGAAAAATATGCACAAACAAGTGTAGACAATGTATGTATGTACATAAAAAGATGAGTGTGAATGTGCGAGCAGCAGCAGAGGAAGTTGTTGCATACAACCGCCGTGTTTATTTGCGTCGTGTCTGTGGCATGTGTATGGCAGTATACTTATATTTGCGTATATTTTGTTTGTGGGTGGCACGTACGACAGGAGCGATTGGTCGGTCGTTTTAGCGGTCGGTTGGCCTGGCGCGCAGGCGGATGAAGCAGTCGGTACTTGAGCGCGTAGCAGCACTTGTGAGTGGTAGCCGCCAGCTAAAAGTTAGCTGACATCTGTGAATGTGCACATAAAGATCCCTGCAGGAAAACCCCGAACTAATGCACCAAATTTCTAGTTCCGTACCAGATCTTTATCGCCAGAAACGAACCAGTCCGGTATTAACTGGATGCCCAGCAATTAAAAAGCAGCGAAATGTGGTACTTAAATCAAAAAAAAAAAAAAATTGTTTTTCTTTTTAAAACTATCTCCTAAACGTAGAAAATTTGATGTTAAGTCCACTAAAAAATTATATTTCGGTGCAAGAAGCAATAATATTTAGAAGTGCATTGTTTTCTAAATGATCCAAAATGGTAACAGAAAGTGTGACAGAATAAAAAAACTCTCATTAGAAATCTATATCAAAGCTGACGATTTTAGAACTAGTTCGGAACTATTGAATTGCTGCAGAACGAACTAGTTCCCAGCTGTCGAATTTAGGACTGGTTCGGAACTATCGACCAGAAAATTCGCTAGTTGCTAACATGAAAAAGAGAATTAACGCAGACTAGTATGGTTCTAAATTCTTTAGTACCGACCCACTTCGGCACTATTGCGATTCCCACAGGGATTCAAACTAACGTAAGCATGTACTTATACATACATATGTATGAATAGTTTTATACGTATGTATTATTTCCCTATAGCCTATAAGAGTGAATGAAAGCCTTTAGCTGTATGCGTAGGCGTACTATGCCAGTATGTATGTATATATGTATGCTATTACTATGAATGAAAAATCGACTACGAGGCTCAGCTTTTGTTGACTGGCGACAGCTTTTTATGAATGAATGCTTCATATCGGCGCAACGACATGAATGAGCGTATTATGGCAGTTATAAAAAAAGCACCTAGCAGCAGGCAACATCAGGTGTTGCCAATAGCAACAGTCGCTGAAAGGCGACGCGGAATCTTACTCGGCATCCGGTAGCATTATTGACGATGGAAAAGGTAAAAATATAAATTTCCTTTGGTATTATTCTTTCATTCCACTTAATATCAGCTGTCAGTGCAAGGTAAAAATGTCGTTCTTGCTCTTTGAGATACCTTAGCAACAGCGGCATAGCTGAGGGTTTGCAGGGAAGTTATGCAACGCTGTTGCACAAAGGCGGTGGTTATGCGAACGATGCAATAAAGAGGACTTTCTCATTGACAGAGTTGTTTAGTAGGTAAATACCACATCAGCATTTCAGTATTTAGAAGCGCAGTCATGTGAAAAATAATAGGGACACGAAATTTTTACCAGTTTTAGCTACATTTCTTCTGTTTATTTAATGTGTATTATTTTTTTTTTTATTACAATACAGCTCATTATATAACAAACCCATTTAAGTCAAAACTTCAAATTTTGAGGAAAAATTAGAAAAATCGTTTACTAAGAATAAAAAAAAATCTAGGTATGTATTTCTATAGTCAATTAAATTCTATCTTAATAAAGTGCGCAAGTTTCAAGTGTCTAAGAATCTGCATTGACTTTTGATAATTTTTTT
>NW_016172091.1:0-13523 GCF_001687245.7 Rhagoletis zephyria | reverse complement strand
ATGCGGTCTTGCCTGTTGGCGATGGTGAATACCGCTGACGATGGTTGAGGTTTTTTGTGACATAGGTCTACTAGTGCAAATAACGACCCTTCTGGCTAAATGGATTCAGACGCCTTGACTCTAAATTTATTTGATGGGGTACCGACTGGCAGATGAAAGGAGAAGCTCGTTTCCCGTTGTTTCTAATTGGCTTCAGTTTGCGTGCATATTTGAAATTCGCCAAAATCGCTTAGGGGGTTGCCATTTAAGAGGAAGAATCAACGACTACATACTTGAGAGTGACCAAAATAATGAAATACATGCTTCAAAGCAGAAACTACGCATCCGGCTTGTGGTTTAGTTCTGTAAGAGAACAAAATGTAATGTCAACAACATTACCGAAAAAGAACCACAAGAGACCAAATGAACTGAGAACAGTTTGAACGGGAACAAATTGGGAACAAAACCAAATAAGAACCAAACTCTCATAAACGTTTTCAAAAAGAAAAAAAAATGAGAACAGCACTCTCAAGAACGTTCTCAAGAAGAACGAAACTTTAGGATACGTTTCCAATGAGGACAAATGGAGAACGAAAGTATCGAAAATGTTTTTAAGACGAATAAGAAGAGCAAGAAAAAAACTCTGGGGAAAATTCCGTCAGAAAACAAAATTAGAACAAAAGGTTTAAAAACTTAACGTTAAGAATGAGAGGGGCGTCTGTAAGTTGCGATGAAAGATCATTTCATCACGATCCATTTACGAAACACATTTATTATTAAATATTGGGCATAAAAGAACATTTTTTTCAATAAAACTACTACATTTAAAATGAATGGAAAATTGTTTCGGCTCGGTACCGATGAGTAGTTATTGGGTATTTTTGAAATACATTTCGAGACTGTTCCGTTCATTGGCAGTGTTCCATAGTTGGACAATTCACCTTTTTTAGTTTTTCCAAAACAATATACTAAAAATAATATTATGATTACCAATAGTTAGTAAAACAAAAAGTTCAATTTCGTTGACCAAATAGTTCATAATTATTTCGTAGTATTGACATAAAAGATACATTTTAATAATCAACAATTGGTTTTTTGTAATAATAAGAATCTATGGCGCAGTCTCTGTAATACGGATATTATTGTTTTTGAAGTTCTTCGAAAATTTTGATATAATGCTTCGTCTTTATTCAGATTATAAGAAATATGCGCGATTTTTGGGGGATTTCTTGAAGCTTCAATAACGAAGATATATTTTGCGAACGAATTTCGAAACAATTGATATCTGTCAAGGAAAATGTGAGTTAAGTTGTCAAATTTTCAAAAAAAAAATGGTTGTCTGTTTTAATTTGAGAACATTGATACAATCAGTGATCCATCATTACATATAAACAAAGAAAGTTAGAAGAGCGGAACTCAGCGGATTCATTTTAATACATATCACACTCATGCAGCGGCATGAGAAGAATTCTGCTCTAGCATCCGTTCTTAGCGAACAGTTCGGAGAAGATCTGTTCCCGTTTTGTTCTCTTAAAAATGGCACCACTTTAATCAAATTATTGTATTAATTCCGAATTATGTACGATGAGTTGCTAACTGTATTGGGCACAAGTATTGATGATTGGTACAGAGTGTTTTTGAGTATTGAGTATTTTCAAGTTCTGAGTATTTTCGAGTTATTTTGCATGTACGGAGTACTTTGGAGTACTCAGTATCAATACTTTTGAAAATCGGGTACTGCCGATTCTTTTGAGTACTTTTCGTATCGATACTGCCCACGGACTAATACATCCATATGTACAGGTATGTATGTATGTATGTATGTCTGTAGAGGGCGGTATACAATTTTGTTTTCCTTTATTTTTGGAGGAATATTACAATGCATTCCACATAGAACATGAAGGACACAGCTGGCTAAACACCTAGTAAAGCATATTCACGCCAATTACTTGTACTTATGTATAAACCTATGTATGCTTGTAATAGCATACTAAATATATATACATAGGTAAGTGAACACAATTATCCTCCCATTATTGCTCAACTCCTCTCTAAAGATGCTCTTCTAATACTGCCGCCAATGAAGGTAAGATTTACACGTATGTAAGGGGGCTAACGGTATAAATTCATATTACAAACAGCTTGGCGTCTTTTCAAAGAATTTTGCACTTTAATAAATGCATTTTTCATGCTGTCATCACAATGTAACAGCTCGAAGGGTAGTTATTAAATGCAAGTGCTGTTGTTGCATAAGATGTTACTAATGTTTTGTTGTTGCTAGCAGAACTGTTATATTACGGGTGCATATTTTCATTTGAAGGCAATAACCGTCAACAAACTGTCACTGGGCTGTGATTTATGGTGTCAAAGAAGAGAATAAGTTGGGAGCAAATATTCCACGGAAGTGGCAGAGAGAGGGAGAGAGGTGCTGATGGACATCACCATTAGCATGCTGTATGTTTCTCACTGCAAATACATACTTACCTGCATACATATGTATGCACCTTCATACACATGTAAATGTAGGATGCAATAATTTCCTTACAGCTTCTTTGCACATAAGCTTCCGCTATAGAAGAGAAAGAAATAAATGTGCAATGAAAGACGGGTGATGGCGAAAGTGCTGGGTAGCAAAGTGAGGGACGGTGACCGACCTTACGACCGACAACATCAGCGTGTATCGCGTTGGCGTCCGTAATCCATTGCCCATTCACATTGATGATGTTGCACATGTGGCAAGATCAATATAGTCCCCAGTCGGATGGTCGTGCGAATACATACTACCCACTCGAATATTTATATGCTAAATACTATAACGGTATAGAGAAAGTAAGAAAAAGAAAATAGTAACTTTCCACTACATACAATATAATGTCTGCCATCTAAATTGCAGCTAGCAATGAATTTAATGCCAGTGCGCTTGAAAGTAGGCAACGCGTGAAGCCTGATGTACCTATGTGTGTATGTGTGAATTTGTGCAGGCAATAAATACGCGCCATCGCAAGTCGAGCGGTAAGCGTGGAGGAGACTTTTGACTATGCAAGCGAACAAGAAGTATCCATACCCTGCAGAAAAAAGATTATCAGTTGCCACTTGTAGTTAGCTTTTTTGTGGGATTTCGATAAAATATATATCTTTTAGTTAACTACAAAAAGCAAACTTTAAACTAGTTGAAAAATAATGCAGGACACCTTTGCAAGCAAATTCTGGCTGAGATAGAAAAGTCTTTCGTAAGTCAAATGAAAGACAGATGGCAAGATAATTCGAAAGATTGTTATTCCGGCACAAAAGTATTATTTGTTTTTTAAAATAATTTTTTCTTTTTCAATTTAACTTATCCGGTTTTTAATTTTTAAAAAGTGTATATACATATGTATTTTAGTGTAATTAAATTTTTAGTACTTTATTTTTTTAATAATTTTTTTCATTAAATTTTCTTTAGCGATTTGGCTGTTATTGTTTTAAAAAAATATTTCGTTAATTTCATTTAATCATTATGGACTTATTTTTTCGTTTTTAATTTTTTCTTTTTAGTTTTGTAGTTAAATTTTCTTTTAATTTTTTAGATTTTCTCGTGTAAACAAGATTTTTTTTAAATTAATTTAGATACTTTTTAGAAATTCTAATTATTTACTTTTTTCGAACTTAGTTTATTCTTTTGTTAGTTTAATTTTTAGACTTTATTGTTTTAAAAAGAAAAGCAAATATAAGTTTTTTTTATTTAATTTAATTTTTAAGATCTTACTCATTTTCAATTTTATTTTAATTGGAAAGAAAAGTACTTTTTTCTTTAAATTTCGTTTACTTTTTAGAAACTCCATTCATTTATTTCTTTTTTCTTTTTTTTAAATTTAATTTGTTATTCTTTTGTTAATTTAATTTTCTTTTAATTTTCAGATTTTATTGTTTTAAAAAGAAAACAACTTTGTTATTTAATTTAATTTTTAGGATCTTATTCCATTTTTTTATTGCTTCTTTTTTTCTTTTTTAAATACAAACTTTTTTAATTAAAATTTTTAATTTAATTTTTTTTCCTTCTTTTTTGATAACACTTTTTGAATTTTCTAATTTAACTTTTATTATTTATTAACTTTTACTGTTTTTAAAAGAAAAATATATAGGCATATTTTTTAATTAAGTTTAATTAAAAAAAAAAACTTATTGCTAAAAGGCGAACAGCATTACGCTAAGACGATCTTGCAATTAGTCTTACGAAAGACAGTGAAGAGCTTTCAAGATCGTTGCCAGAATTACCCTGTTAGTTCCTTCCTAATCGACTTCAAGTTAACTTACTTATATGTAGTTAGATACATACATTTCCTGCAGGGCATATACACAGATGCATACATGTAGTACAAGTGCCACAATTGCTCTGGCGAGTGCGCGTGCAATGCTACAAATGCTTGTGTTTGTTAATTCGGTTGTGTGTTTGTGTGGTCGTGGAATAAAGAGTGTATTTGTGCTGGCACTAAAAGCCATTCAAATGGAAATAGGAATGGAAATGGCAATTCAAGCCACATTCTGTTGCAAACAAACAATCAGAAAAAGCAAATAGTGCAATGCGCCTACAAGTAGGCAATATAGAGTTTGTATTTGTGCTTTAAATGCGATGGCTCATGAGCGGAGCTGCTGGGCAATTGCGAATACTATAGTAAGGCTGGTGATTTTTTTTTTTAGTCTCATTGCTACAAAAAATAAAACAACAACAAACAAGAAATGCGGCGAACTGGAAAAGGAAATGAACTGAATGGATATAATAAAAATGACATGAAATGTATGCAAAATTAAATTTAGAAATGACCAGCGGAGCAGAGCGCCGCACACAGCTGAATATGTAAAGTTGTGAAGTAAAGTGAAGAGAAGAGTAAAAAAAGTTGGCGAATATATTACCAATAGACGTTCATATGTATGTAACAAACGAACATCCATGCGCGCATTCGTTCGCACATACACCCACAGCACACTCATATGATAATTTCATTTCTTTCATTGCTTTTGACCATGAGTTTTCTACATTTCCATTGTTACTTCCTGATTCTTTGCAATTCTTTTTTTTCTTTTCTTACATTCAACTCTAAGTTTCTCTAAATTTATTTATATTCAAATGCATTATTCTATTCTATTATTTTCTCCAGCAGACTTTGTGCAACAAATATGCAAATAAGTGCCAACAAAGTGTGGATAAAGAGAGCGTTCACATTGTTACTTTTATCATTTGTTTAACTATTTGTGGGGATATTCATTCATTTGCCTTGGCAAATGTGTTTATGTGTGCGTAAGCGTGGATGTGCAACCAAAAAAAGTTGTGCAAATAGTCATGTTAGATAACGTGGAATTTATTTTCAGCACACAATGCATGCAGAAATCTTTTGTTGGATTTTGTCGAACACATTTTTGTTTTTTTTTAGTTTTTGGCATATTTTTTGTACAGTTATTTGCAACAGATTTGTTTTGTGCCATTCGTATGTATATAGAATTTCTAGCATAAAATTGAAATGGTTTTTATGAGTGTAAAAAAAAGGAAAAGGTGTGTACATACATACATACATATTTCAGGCGGCAAAAAGTAAAATTGTGCAATCCATATGGCTACCCAACAATTTAATATCAAAACAGTTGTAGTTAGCTTAAATGATAAAAGTGTGCTTTGATGAACCCTCACAATCCGCTTATATAATTTGATACCCTTTGGGTGTATTTAGGCATGACAAATTGTGTTGGGACGGTGACCTTTTGCTTTTTAAAGAGTATCATGTTTTGGTTTGGAGTTTCTGTTAAATCATTAAAAGCACTTTCTTTGCATAATTGTTGGCCAAAGTTGGTTTCAATTTCAAGGACGTATAAAGGTACCAAGATTTTGATGGGAAAATATTAAACTCATCTTCTAGTAGATGTAAATAAACGATGTATATTTCACATTTACATATATATGAGGCTATGTGAGCCGGAGGAGCATTTCTACAAAAATATGAAAAAGGACGATCTATAAATAATGAATCAAGGCGAATTCATATTACAACAAACACATCATTTTGACATTAAGAAGTACCGCGGCGAAAATCTAAATTCGCCATTAACACCACCTTATATAAATTCGCCTTGTAATGAATACAGTCTTTTACTGAAAAGTTCATTGCTCATACATTATTTTAGTAGACTAGCATATATCTATCTATATAATTATTTCTAAAAGGTATTTTTCTGTTACCAAACGATATCTCTATTAAAGGATTATATCGAATTCAATGATGAAGATCTCACATTGAATAAGGAGAACCAATGCACGTGGGCCAAATAGTCCCGTTGTTCAAATTTTCTGATTTCTAAAAAAAAAAATTTTTTAAAGGCCAAAATCAACGTATCCGGTCAATTCAGCGTCATATCTTCCATAATATTTACTCCATCGAATTTAATTGTTGAAATACTCTGTGAAGAACAGCTTCACCAGTGTAGATAAAAAATGCAAACACTTTAATAGGGTTGCCTCCTATCTAAAATTTTGTGACCTAAGGATATATCTTGTGTAAAATATTGCACTGCGTTCAGCGAATGAAAGGAATTTTTGCAAAAGCTATTTTTTAGATAGTAAAAACACTCATATTTCAAAATGGTCCTCTTTTTTTATAAAGTAATCGCATTTCTGGCTAGGATATTTCAGGACGAATGGATAATCCATGAGTCCAGAGCTGCGGTGAGCAAATATAATTTTCGGCAGCAAATGTCAGTTACGCGGTTTTGCAAAAGGACGATACGCGGTTTTTTACTTTAAACGCCGATATGCAGGTCATTGACATAATGGTTATCACAGCAGTGGATTTGAAGTGGTGGTTGAAGAAACCAAATTGATGACTAACTGAGGGTAGTGCCAAGTAGATGCAACTTGTGACTGACTGCATCAGAACAGGAACGTACGATCGAGCTAAGGCTCAACCGCCCTCCGACGAAATACTTTACGGTGGTACCGGGGGGGATACGGTACAGCGGACATACAGGGAGTTTTAGTTCGGATTAAAGTTCCACACTACGGGGTACAGGCTTTCGATGCTTTCTCCTTGTNAAAGCAGTGGATTTTCGTAAAGTCTATAAACAATTTTCGTTCAAGTGTTTCGAAGATACGATTAGAATTTTTTTTCATTGTTGAACGCTATTTCCTTGGCTTTTAAAAGCTTAACATTTCTTATTTTGTGCAAGAAAATTCGTTTGCCTTTTTTTTAATTTTTTTGGGGATTTCATCGGAACCATTCTTGATTTTTTCGGGAGTTTTTCAAAACTTTTCGGGATTTTTTCGACACTCCCGCAATTTTCCAGGAATTTTAAGGTCAAGAAGACCTTCTAAATCTTAATCTGGTTTTACGTAAATGCCTTCTACCCAAAATGCGATGTATGTATTGCTGTTCTATGCTATACAAAATAAATAGAAACAATTCTGAAAAAATTGCCTTTTTCTTTGAAAAATTATGCTTAAATATGAGAATAATACAAATCAAAGGTTTTCTGTTTTTTTTTTTATCGATACACTCTCCAGGTGTCCGGTTTGTTCCAGAACGTGTGACGTTGGCACATCATTGGAAAATCGGAATTAATACATATGTATATGTACATATGCTTTTTTTTTCTTTCCAGTACAGAACTGAGAAGCATTGTAGTTGTAGTTGTAACGGGCATACTAACTCCAACATTGTAATGCAGACAGACTGACATAAAAACAAATAAAGAGCAGACAATGATATACCCCACATTTTAAGCGCCATTGCCATGCCATGTACCAATTCACATCAATTTTATAAACTTGCAACTCAAGAGGATACATACGGGCATGTACTTGCACACACATGTGGCATGTAATGTAGCAATAAGGCGGTCTCACATATTCAAATCGTATAATTGAAGAAGTATTAACATATGTTTGTGTGCGTATATGTATGCATTTAAAACGCGTGGAGTTGAGCGACTTGCTCAAAATAGGGATTTATTAATAGCAAAGAACGCGCGATTCGCCCACACCATTCCAGCTATTTTTTGTAAACATACATACATACACACTTTTTATGTAAGTAGAAGCACTTAAATGTTGCACTGTACAATTGGGGGTGAGGCGACAAAGTTAATAAATCATTTAACGTGCCACATCTGGCGCACAAATGTTGTGATGGAGTAGCTCTATAGCAGAGGTTCCCAAACTTTTTTTTTATCATAGACCCTTTTCAAAAATTTACTGGTTTCGGTGGACTCCCTGCTGATACATTTGTAAATACAATGTAAATTTACATCGCAGGTGAATTCAAAAACTAAACTCAGAGTGGCCAAAATAAAAGTAAAATATTTTTTTGAGTTCTGTTTATAAAAATAATGTGATTACACACTTGTACGTTTTATTATATTTTTTAAGAGCACTGCGAGTGCTAGCGTTATTTACATTATCTTCACCATAAACTCATCAAATGTTCGGCTCACTCGTGACTTTGCACGTGGAGTATATGTAAAATATTTTATTTGTGTTAATGGCATCATTTTTATTTTTATCGCTCCGAGTTTTAAAAGTGAGGCGAAACATATTTATCTCATTCTTAAAACACAAAACTAAAACATCAAAACGGCTAAGCTTTTAACGCCAAACTTTTAATGCAGAAACTGACAATATAGAAAAGAACGAGTTTAAAAAAATCGATGACAAATAACCAAGCCACGTGAAGTGACCGGTCAGCAATCCAGCAAGTTGTCTGCAGTGTCGTCTGCTCTGTGAGAGCAGCAAAAAATTAGATAGCCCTTGAAGGAAACATGAGTTTTGCCCACCTGTATCCACGCGATGCCTCTCAGTGAAGTATTCACCCAGTTTCTGATGGTCGCTTCGATTGCCGAAAGTGGGAGTGCTAAAACTGGTTGCGGACCGAGGAATGCCTGGTCTGAGCCAACTCTGGCCAAATGATCAGATGTCTCATAACAAGGTACTCCAGAGTGACCTGGCACCCAGAGTGAAGCAATCTCGTTATGTTCACCATCATATTTTAGTCGAGACTTGCATTGCCACCTGGACCACTTTGGGAATCACTGCTGTACAGTAATAACGATCGTTATGAAAAAAACAACATACATACATAATAAAAATGTAAAAGCAAAATAACGACAACACCAAAAAAACACAAGTAGAGCGGTAGTGGCAACTGAGGAGTGCAGTAAATAATGAAATCTGTGCATATGCTGCACAAGCAGCCGCTGATGTTTCTCATGGATTTATTTTTGTTAATTTTTTCAATACAGTATTTTGGAGAAATTTACTGCCACTCATCACGTAGGTACCTATGTACATACATACTATATGCATACATACATGTGTATATTTTTTTTTTAGCTTTGAAGTTACATTATTCAATTAAAGTAAAATGAATGTACAGATGCTGCGGAGGGGAAATAAAGTAAATATATAAATGAAATAAGTATTAAAAAATTCTAGGAATAAGTCCGTTAAATATAATATAGTATTTATGGAGCGTCATATGTATGTATTTATTAGTGTTGCGCAGTTTCGAGTATTTAAAGAACCGGCTTTGTCGAGTTTGGTTCCAAGGAGATCCGACAATTCCGACCGTTTCCGGTTCTCAAAAAATTGGTGATAATGGAAAGAGGCCATTCCGAAATAGCTAAACAAAATACATATTTTAAATTGTTTTTACATAAGTTCACTTTCTTTTTTATATTTTTGTTATAATGTAAGGTAACGGGAACCCATTAAAACATGATTTTTTCGATGTTGTCGCTGTCAGCTGCGATTTGAATGCGTCAAAGATGAGAAAGAAAACTAGCATAACATTAAATTCAAATGAAAAAAAATTTAAGTCAACTCAGAGCTCCAATATACGTACACAAACCGAATTTCAAGTCAATTGCATCAGATCGGTTATATGGCGGCTATATCATAAAGTGCCTTGAACCGAATAAAATTTGGCAGGTCAAATCAGAGACCCATAATACACATCCAATATAAATTTCAAGCTGATATCTTTATGCGACAAAAAAAAATTTTGTTGGCCATAGCGCAATGTGCGCTTCGTGGCCGATTTTTAGTACTGTAGAAAACGTTTTTGGTTCTTTTGACTTATTTTTTAGGTACCGTTTTTAGGGCCTTTGGAATCGAGTTTCAGTTCTTCCGGCAACGTTTTTCGGGCATTTTGGAATAGTATTTCAGTTCCGTTAGACCCGCTTTTCGGTTCTGGTAAGAACCGGGCTGGTCCGTTCTCTTAACAACCCGTTTCTCCGCTTCCAGTTACTCGGTTCTGTGCATCACTTGTATTTACTGAAATATGAAGACAAGAAGAGGAATTTTCGAATGTGCAACAATAAAGCAATTTAACTAAATTTGGAAATTAGCAGTTGGTTTTCATGACTTTAAAAATAGGCAATAAATAGTATTTGTACGTGAATTATTTTGTGTGGCAATGTTTTTATGCAATCGAAACATTGAAATGCTTTAAATAAATCTTAATAAAGATAGGTATGTATATATTTAATTGAAATTATTTGGGTCAAACGTTAATCTGGCATTATTAAATGTGAAAAGTCAGGAAAGCATAGCGAAATTGGAAGATTAATTTAATAACATACATTAATAACACTATAATAGCGGCAAAAAAAGATATGGCTGGAGAGGACAGTTTAACTTTATTTCGGTTATGGGGAATGGAACTGACTAAAAGCTTAAACAGACGGCAGCGTTAATCCGGATTAACTCGGACTTAATCCGGATCAACTGCAGTTAATTACCGAGTTGATCCGGTACATGTTTGATCGATATAGTTCATTTTTCTAGAATCTAATTAATATAGCTGCTTGGATGTCTGAATATTAAGATGAATTGTTAAAATTGATGAATTCCAAGAAAGAATACGGTAGGTATATCACACGGCTCATTTAGTCAATGGACGGGAAAACACTTTCGTCCTGTGAAACCGCAAGGATGCTTGACCTTTTACTTTGGTCTTTTATTGGCTTATTTCCAGGAGATACTTCGTCTTTTCCTCGCCCACCGCTGGAGCAACCTCTTTCGCTTCTTTTTGTAAACTGAAAATACGCTGCGCCTGGTCTATAACATCGTTTGATATAAAATGGCGCGGAGAGGTCTGCACTAATTTGAACGAAGCTGAGTGTTGTACTCAACGTCATTCTACATAACCGCAACCCAAGTTTAGAGCTGGCGTCGTATATGCAGAATCAGATGCAATGCACAGACAAAGTCCGAGGATCCAGTAAAAAATTTTTGGACTCGGCACCCATGGGTGGACAACGAAAGCAAGGGTACCCACGAACACAATAGACGGGCCAATCACAGAAGAAAATGTCGGCACTTGGGATGTACAACTGGCGCAACTTCGCCATGGAGACAGGCGATTGGCAAAGTTTTTTGGTATCGCCAAATAAGAAGAAGAAGTTTGGAGACTAGAGCTATGCGTTTGGGATTCGAATATCATGCGAAAACTTCGTGTTACACAAGCAAAGAAAACTTGATCAGTAAAACGATGAAGACTATAATTTCTGCAAATATTTTCATTTAAGTAGGTATCAATATTTATGATAGTTCAAGAAGCAGCAACAAAACATTAACTGCGGCGTTCGAATGTCTCATTATAACTGCAAAAAAAAAAAAATGGAGAGAGCGCGTTTTGTTTTCTAAAGCCGAAAGTCAATTGTGCAGTGAAATACATTTCTTAAACAATGAATACTGCAAACAAATTAAGTACCTTGCATCAGAGGCATGCATATTTAGCGGAGGAACTTCCCTAATTAAACTGAATTGGTTTCGAGTTTACTTACACATCCTGACGGATAGTTTCTTAATACATACATAGTAGTTTAACATTGCTTGCCGGAGTCATTTTTGAAATATTAATTAAAAATGGTTGTGAAGTGACATATCTCCAAACCTAAGCATTAATATTTTATAAGAAGAGTGATAGTTACTACATACAAATAAATGCCTTTTCTTAACGCATCAACAGAAACTGGAAGCCAAACAACTGGCTTGCCATGACAACCGTAACTTGAACAATGAATTCAGCTCAACGCGTCTTATGCACTGCAAAAGAACAGGCATTAGGGGTGTTAATTTTTTCGCTTTTTACGAGGCCGGGATTTTCGGGATGTCGTTATCACACTGCCGGTATTAGTCCAGGGATTTAGATATTCATTACTTTTCAACAACTTATATCGAAAAAATTGCTTCTATCTCTCATACCATAAAAGAAATAATAAACAAGTAATTTTTAGCAAAAAAAAACGACTTCAATTTTCATATAAAAAAATATATATATATATATATTTCATGATCCAATGATCCGATCTAAACCAGATTAATATGAGACCACCTCTAAGACACTGCCTTTTCGAAATCGGTTGCCGTGGTCCAAAGCTATGCGGTAACATACATACAAAAAAAATATATTCCGACGAACTGATAACCTCCTCCTTTTTGGAAGTCGGTTAATAAATGGATTTGAAACCTAATTTTTTTATTAAGGTGACGTTTTTATTTTTTCTTTCTCAAAATCCCATATCTGAGCAATCAGTAGTATGGAGGCTATAGGTTAGATATAGAGACCCGATCTTTGTAATTTTCACTGTAAGTATTCTATTGGCAATGGGTGAAAGTAGTTCGAAATTTCATGCTTTTAGCTGCATAAATGGAGGAGGTATAACAAAAAATTTCAAATCTGAACAATCAGTTGTATGGAAGCTATATGTTGTAGTGATCCGATTTTTCCGGTTCCGACAAATGATTAATACATTATAAAAAGACATCCACTGACCAAACTTCATTCGGATATCTCGAAAACTGAGTGACTAGATTGCATACAAATAAACGTACAGACGGACATGGCTAAATCGACTCAGCTCGACGTTCTGATCAAATAAGTGTACTTACAAACATCGTACCAAAGTTTTAAAACTCTTTCTTACTCATGAAAGGTATAAATTTGGGTACCCAGTGAAAGAGTAAATTTCTTTAGAACTAAGAAAAATTAAAATTTTTTGGATTCACAAGGATGAGCAGGTAATTTATTAAGTTGATAAAGTTAGAAGGACGAAATTCGAGGATGTTATCGAGTTTATATAAGTCCTTAATATATAATTTTTTCAAAAACTAAAATAGCGAAAATTTCAAGTATAAAATTTTAAAAGGTCATTTTCAATACATAAACGTCCTTATTTCCATTTTAATTTGATACTAAAACTTCTTCTCTAAACACATTTCACTGAATTTTTTTTTTAATAATTTTTAAATTACTGACGTCAGAGTGAAAAACTAAAAACACAATTTTACTATATTTGGCCCATGGTTTCGCGAATTTATTGATTTTTGTGTGTAAAATTTACTATCGCACGGTGTTATATGTATGTACATATAATAAGCTAGACATTTATAAAAAATATTAATTACACTGGTCTACAAGGGTTTTGCGAATAAGACGGGACCTNCATATAATAAGCTAGACATTTATAAAAAATATTAATTACACTGGTCTACAAGGGTTTTGCGAATAAGACGGGACCTG
>NW_016172090.1:10904-13523 GCF_001687245.7 Rhagoletis zephyria | reverse complement strand
AATGCATGAAAATCCTAACCTCAAAAAAATCACCCGTTACATACTCAACCTTATTTATGTGCACACACACATACATACTTATGCATGTAAAGATGTATGGCTTGTATGTAGGAAAAAATATTGTTGCCACAAATACTTCCCTGTGCGTATTTTTAGTATTTTATTATTTTGCTCAGTCGTTTTTTCGTAATGTGTGGCTAATATTATACAATTATTATTCTTGTTGTTGCGCTCGCTTGCGTTTTTGTTGGTGCTATTTTAATTGTTATAATTATGAACAATTATACAACATGCTGTTAATTTAATATTAGATCGCATGAGTGCCGTACATACATATATACATACATACATACGTACGTCAATTTGGTGGCTGTGCAAGAGCATGAAAAATTAAGTTAGTAGCACCGAAGTGAAGCGTATCATTACAAGTAGGCTAAGCGTTCACTAGTCAGTCGGTCACGCAGTCAAAAGTATACCCTTACAGATTCATTTGCATAGAGTAAATTTTAATAAAAGTAATAACTCTGTATTTGACATAACTATTTTTTTTCGTTTGAATATTTTCCTAAAACACTTGCACTTAAAGCCAGTCTTACAAAAAAATTCCATGGAAAGAAGATAAAGAAAGTGTATTAAATTAACACACCACAAATAACAAATTTTCGAAAGGTTTCTTAAAATAAGAAATTGGGTCAAGGAACGATCCAAACCCCAGAAAGTATTTACAAATATCAGTCCAATACTGATCACGGTATTGGTTGAAGTTTTGTTACCACCAGCAACGGGATAAAACAAATCTATCTTTCATGAGGAGGTTAATATCATAAAACTATTATTTAGATATTATGCAGAAAGCGAGGCGAGTAATAAACACATCCATACACACGTCTCCTGTGATAAGTTATCTATACAGTATTGGCCAATACAATAGCACCCCCATTTCAAAGTGATATTGTTTCCCACTCATGTTTATTTATTTATTTTTAAGAATTTTAAATTAAAACACAATTCATTCTCTAACAAAATCCATATAAACCCAAGTTTTAAACTTTGTAAAAGACTACAAAAAAATGCAACAAATTTCCACCTAAATTTCAAACTTTTTTCTCAGAAGTGTTAGAATTTTTTGGAGTACGCAGTTTTATAGCCCATTCAGTTTTAGTCTAACAACATGCAAGTTTTAAGTAGCTAACAATCACCGTTAATTTTTTAGAATTTTTTTCGACGAAGGTGTTGCGGGTTTCTTCCATATAAAAATAAATTGTGTTTATTCGTTATATGGAAGCAAAAACGAAAAAAAAATTCTAAAAAATCAACGGTAATTTTTAAAAATAAATTGTGTTTATTCGTAATATGGGAGCAAACACGAAAAAAATTCCAAAAAATCAACGGTAATTTTTAGCCACTTCAAATTTGCGCATTGTTAGACTAAAATTGAATACTCAACTGCGTACTCAAAAAACTTCTAACACTTCTGAGAAGTTTGAAATTTAGGTGAAAATTTGTAGTATTTTTTTGTAGTCTTTTACAAAGTTGTTGTTGCATTTTTTGTAGCCTTTTACAAAGGTTAAAGCTTGGGTTTATATGGGTTTTGTTAGCGAATAAACTGTATTTTAATTGAAAACTCCTAAAAATTTTTTGCCCAGGCCATCAGATCTGCACCGTTCGTTCGATTTTCAAAAGTGAGGAGTCAGACTAAAGGGCTGTAGATGTATAATAAGGTTTTACTTTTTCGAAAAGAGTTGCCACCTGTTAAATAATTAAACTCAAGTTTAATCAAGTCAAGTGAAGGCTTTATATCTTAACTACGTGTAGGAAGGTTGCCACATGTTTAAAACATTTAATTGAATTTTAATTAACAGAATTTGGTACGTTAGTAAGGTATCGCTATATGGGTGTCAGGTTAAAGAAGGTAGTAGTTTGGAAATATTTTGAAGAGGGTTGCCACCTATTTGAGAATTCGAATTAAGTTATTTTATACCCAATTATTATGATATATTAAAAACGGATGCCAAATGAAAGAGTTTAAGAAATACATATTTAGTTTGACAATTTAGAATAGTTTTGATGTGTTTGAGGATTGCCCCAGTTTAAAGGGTTAAATTAAAACTATTTAATAAATTTAATGAATTACTAAACCGTGATTATCATAACTATGTTTAGGCTTGCCATGTGTTTAAAGAATAACTTTAAACTTTAAAAATAGTTGTGGAAATTTTAGTTCGAAAATAATTTGTAGGAGGGTTGCCGCCTGTTTTTAAAGTCGTATTTAGTTCAATTATAAATAAGTTATATGAAATTTTAAAATATGAGTATCAGACGAACGAGTGTTAAGAAATTTTTATACCCGAGCGCACTTGTGCACAAGGGTATATTAATTTTGTTCACATAACGGTTGTTTGTAACAGCCAAAACGAATCGAGATAGATATAGACAAATGTATACATAAATGATCAGGATGAAAAAAGAAATTGATTAAGCCATGTCTGTCAGTCCGTCTGTCCGTCTGTCCGTCTGTCCGTCCGAGCGTGTACACGATAACTCGAGAAAAAATTGAGATATCTCAACGAAATTGGGTATGTAGGTTTCCCTTAATCCAAGGTAGGTTGGTATTGAAAA
>NW_016172090.1:0-8592 GCF_001687245.7 Rhagoletis zephyria | reverse complement strand
CCTATTAGCTTTTCTTCTTTCATTCATTTATTGGGATTTGCTTTGGAGGGTAATCAGTTAATCTGCAGTCATCAACTTTATGTAATTGCAAGTTAATTGGCTACTTTTTTCAAAACACTTTCGTACGCGTTTGGGTACAAATATCTACACATATGCATACATGTTTATATATATATATATGCATGCAGCTGTTTAGTAATTGTGTTTATGTGCCACATTGTCGTATATATAGGTGCAATTTATCACAAAGTATTGTCCATTTTTCAGCATTGTTTTTATTGTGTCTATGGGTAATTAGTTCGTTTGAACTTGTTGCTTGTTATCTGCTATCTAAACACGTTGTACATAGTAGTTTGTGAGCACATGTGTACACACTACAAACATAGCTGTAATCTTACTTTCTCCATTCCAGCGCGCAACTAGCCAATTTCGGAATGCTGGAAAATACAGCCCGTCCTCCAGCAATTTCTGACCATAGTAGAGATGATAGTTATGTAGGTTTAGACTGACGTAATGTTTGTGATGTCAAAAATTAGAACTTTTGTCCATTTCGAGATATGCGATGTTTAATTTAGAGATAAGAAACCGTAGGCAAATTTGATGCGTTGACTGAACCCACAGTTCTTGCACCTCAACATTTCTCGGTTAGGTGTCTAAATGTCTGCCCGTTAGTGTGATATTTATTTATGTTTTCTTAATGTTATTTTATGATTGAAGGTGCTATTTAGTTAATGAGATTTGCGTCAGATAAGTATTTAAAGGCAAGAAGTTGATTAGATGCAAAAATTTTTCGGCTAAATTAGCTAACTAGTCAAGAAGAAGATTAAGGCATCCGCTATATTCGTGTACGTACACGTATAAATATTCATGTATATGTATATTTTATTGATGTTTGGTACTTATATTTATAATATTATTCGAAATAATTCAAACTGTGACGAATACTTTGAACCAGCGAATGAGGGCTTGAAGTGGATAAAGAGCGAATAATAGAAAGTTCGATTAAAGACGGTAGAAGCTTCTATGTCGAGAGGCTTCGATAGGAATATTCCGGAATTGCAAAGAACGCGCTGACTAGAGCGCGGACGATTTAGCAAGCTATCAGGACAAGTGATGTTAGTATATATATTAAGTGTTGCAAATAGTCCTCCGTTATAAAAAAGAGAAGTTTTTGCGATCTGCGTACATATTTCATTTAACAATTACAGTTTTCCCACAAAGTATTTCAATAACAGCTTAGGCTGAGTTTTATTATATTCACAGTCTTCTTTCAGTGTATAAACTTCTTGTGGATTGGCCAGAGTTCACCTAAGTTCAAACCGGGAGGCCAGCTTTCATTTAATCACAGTTCTTCGCCATCGTACTTGCGTACTTAGCTCAGCAAGAAGTCCATCGGCTGCAACTTTATTGTTTTTGAACATCATCGAGTGAGCACCGTTCCATTAAGTTGAGCGAAAAAGTGTTCCGCACATAATCTATTAGATTAAACTTAGGACATTTAGCATCGGATTGGCGTTTTTAGTTTTCCAGGAGCTGGCCTCGGTGTTGATATTTTCATATGTCGCCCTATTTACTGTCAAAAATTTCCGATTGTTTTTCTTGTCGGCCAGCGTGGCAGACTCTTCGCACTCACGTTTTTGGACCTCCCGCTTCCTATTTCATATTATAAGTCTCTCTTCCGTTTTAACTCTCGGTAACGCTCTCTCACAAAAGTTGTGCCCCCCGATTGCTGGCGGGTTGTGTGATTCCATAGCTACATAGCCTACATAGCAAGGGTCGGTGTGTTGAGTAGTACCCTCTAAAAGCAGGACTCAATTCTTGGTCCGTGAATAGTACATGCGTATATTTATCTAAACCACGAAAAGCGTGCCTTCCATCCAACACACTATGATCAATTATTGAATGGCAAAAATAATGTCTAATTCAGATTCCTCGAACCAAAAACCCTCCAATACGAGTTTTCAGAGCAATCTAAAATCGTAAAATTTCGCACAAAAGCGAGCCCTTTGAATTTAATATTACCGATTAAATGACCTAACCTAGAATAATGACTATGATCACGAAATTCAGCGTACCTGATTTGACTTTACTAGGTAGGTCGTCGGCTTGTTCAAAATAAAATGTGTAGTTATCGTGCTGATGATGATAGAGTCAATTATATTCTGTTTAATTACTAGTTCTAAATAATAATAGCGTAATCTATAGTTATCGTTTTCCTATCAAGTTTGATGAAACGCGTGGAAACGTGGCGTATGAGTAATATAATTTTCTGATAAATTTCATATAAAAGAAATTAACTGCTATTGTGCCTGGGAGGACATTCGGCCAATCGGTTGGTGTGGCTGTTCACAAAAGGTATTGAAATAGTCTCCTAAGTATTGCATATAAAATTTGGGACTGATGATATTCCCTAATTCTTTGCGAACTTTAAAGCGTCTGGCGGAAGTTGCCGCCCACGGAAAATGGCTGGCAATATTGAAAAATGATTTTTAATAAGATTCTGTGAAAGATATATGTATATATATAAACCCGCAATTCGAGTTTAACATATGTATGTATGTAAGTAAGTAAGTAACGTTTTCACGTGGCTTTACTATCTGCTACCTGTAAAAGGCCATCTACCCAAGAAAGCTTTGTGTTTTGACCTTTTGGCATGCACTCACTCTTACATACTTCAACACATTTAACACGAATTATTCCCTAAATTTGGTAAATTCGGAAATAAGGTAGGTCTGGCGGCACTGGGGTCTTACCCTATAAGAACTAAGAATTTACATCTAGGGCTTGGAGTTTTTGAAATTTATATTGATTATTAATCATTTTACAGATCATTTGATAACTTAAGTGCCTTCAGCTCTCACCATTTGAAGCTCTTATTCCTACAGCTGGCATTATAGCGTCCTATATCGCATAGAAATCGAAATGCATATTCACGAAGGAATAACAGTTTTATTGCACTATATAAAATTTAAGTGAGGCATAAAAACGAGTAAAAGAAATCAGCGAATGGCTTTAGAAATATGTAAGTACTAGTACCCGAAACGGCCGAAAACTATTATAAAATTCGCGCCACAAGCAAACGCCACAGGCACAAAAAGCGTGTATATATGTATGTATGTAAATATGCATATAGCGGAGGTATGCATGCATCTCTCAACCTGCGTTGACACCTGTTGTCTGCGCGACACACGGCGTATGTGGAATGTGCATATTTCTCCACAACCGCATACACATGTATGTATGTATATTAGGATGGTCTTATATGTAGGAAGTAAATTTTTACATCAGATTTGCTAAGCCTCAACCGCTACGTCGATGCTACTATAGTCCAAGATATCACATACAAATTATGGTCCCGATTGGAGACGGTTAAGGCGTGCCGCACAGCGGTCAAATTTCAGATTACCCTATGAAGACGTCTTAACCGACCCCAATCGGAACCAAAGTTTATATATCATATCTTCGACTATGGTAGTATCGATTTTGGGTATTAGATGAAAAAAAAACGACTAAATTTTTTGAGTCTCTTTAGGGGAATCTGAACTGTGCGACACGCCTTAACTGTCACCAATCCGGACCAAAATTTATATGTGTTATCTGTGACCATGGTATTACCGATTGAGCGGACGAGAATGTAAAAAGCGTTTATTTGATTTTTAAGATTCACCTTAATGTACATAAGCCCATAAAATTACCAAAGCGAATGAGCACTGTGCATGCTAGTGATCTTATCACTAGCCACTTGTTGCTTGCTACCTTCACGGTAACATGCAACATACGAGTTTCAAGGTATTTTGTGATGCCCCGAAAGTTGTTTTGCTGCTGGCGAGTTAAAAATTTTATAGCATTGTTTGGCTTGGCGTTGCTGCCCACTTCTTTGCCCCTTTGTGTGCGTATAATAGTTATTGATTTTTATAGCAATTTGATTATTCCTTGATTACCGGCGATTAACTAACATTTGATACCAGCTTTCTGCTGGCACTTAGAGTCATGCATGTTGGCATAGTTTTAATACCGTTCATAAAATTTAAGGATATTTCCATTTCATAACATCGCTTAAAATGTTTAGAGAAAAGCTAGAAATGATAGATATAACAATAAGCGAATAGCATCTGAATCACCGCCCATGCTAAACTGAACCCTGGCATGTGGGCTAAAATGCCAAGTTTTGTGATAAATGAGCTTCAGGATATACTTAAGGTGGTGCCCACAAGAAAGGAAATCCAACCGTACTTGAGGCGGATTTCACTATGTCTAATTTAATAGAAATTGTCGTCAAATAAGTGAAAACATATTATCAAATGGAACTAAACCACGGTTTATCGAGTGATTCAGATCAGTCGTCTACATGTGATACTAAATTTGCTATCTCTCTTTGAAAAACGGGATCTGGTGGCTTTGTACCTGCCTGTCCCAATGTTCTCTCAAAACGTGAGAATAATAATCGAAAGTGTGTTTCTATTGTTGCAAATTTATTAGGTTGTTAGATGCGCGTTGGATCCCACTCGCGTCGGTTGGTGCAGACAATTATTGCACAAAGAAACACGCCAAGTCCAAATAGCTAAATCACATCGTGACAAGGAAGACTATGTTCATGACTATGGCACCTTATTAAGAACCTTTTCACCAATTTAGGTATTAAATGTTACACAATTTATCAAACGAAAATTCAAATTATTAATTGCCAGTTAATAATAAATTGGCAATCATTTGTGTCAGATTCTCTATGCAACCATGCTAGGTATGTTTAATTTTGACTTGGAGGTATGTTTATTGAACAAAGAGCAAACAGCTGTTTGTTTCTGGTCCTCTTTTACAGCTGATATTCCATCAGGGATGAAAAATTGAATTATAAAACTGTACCTAATTTACGGAAACTTTACCTAAAAGTAGATAGATGTACCTAAAAAGTAAATATGTATTTATATATAAAGAAAAATAGGAGGCAACAATTCCCATAGATGCCATATCCACTTCTGTACTCACATTAAACAAATTTTTGGCTACGAAAAGAATCTCTTGGAGCAGCGCGAGGCAAAACTATGTTGTAGAAAAGATGAAATGAATCACTTTCCTCCTAGCTGTTCGATCTGAAGTTTTACAAATAAGCATTTTCCGTCTATCTGGCGAAATCAACTACAGTTGCGTTACTTTGACCACCCTTCTGTATCATTTGTATGCCTCTTCACAAAGGAGGGAAGCTACTAGACCAGTTTCCGGCACCAGAAAATGCATTGAAATGTCAGTAAAAATAAGAACTGATTTCCTGAGAAGCTATTTGGCTACGTTCCAAATGTACCGAAAATTGTGTGTTTGTACCGAATGTACTTACAAACTAAATAAAGTAACGATTGTAACAACTTTTCCATCACTGTAGGTAACCCAACAGCTGATTTCGTATCGCTAATTGGGCAGCTGACGTGTGTGTGAACACCAAACTCAATACCGCAATTTAAAGCTTAATTGCCTCAGCTAATTGGCCTTTTTGAACATAGTGTAAGATAACTTGCGTGGTACAATAATTACAGGTATTGTCTTCCCAGAGAGTTTTGCTTAACATCGAAATTCGTGCTACCTTATTTTCAATTTGACACAATTCATTTTTGATTCTTTTACTTTTATTTGGCTTTGCTTTTTGTTTTCGCTCGATCTAATTTTTATAATTTTTCAAAACAAAAAAAAACCTTTGAAATTAAGTGAGCAATACAAATTTTGTTCTTATTTACAAGAAAATGTTTTTTTTCCGGCTTTTGCAAATTGAATAAGTTCTCTGCAAGATGGTTTGTTAAAAAAATACGTGAACATATATGCTATATGGGGTATAGAAATAACCATTTCCCTAGCAGTAAACGTTTTAGTGTGGGCAACAATGATATTTTTTAAATAAGGCAGATTGGTATATGCGCTCTCTGGGAAGGCAATACCTGTAATTATTGTACCATGGATAACTTGGATATATTCATTTGAGACAAAAATAAAAGGCAAAATAACTGTATGGACCTTTCAAAGTGAGATAAACTAGCAAAAGTTCTTTGAACAACAAGAACTCCGAAACAAATGCTCACTTTTTTCTTTACAAGACACGAAAAACGCAACAACGAAAAACAACAAATGGCCTTTCGTCTATATATGTAGCTTCTAGACAATAAGAGCTCTCACACCCTTCGTCAAACAAATGATTTTTTAAGCACTCAAAACATCGAATCGATGGCTCATCCGCCATATATGTAGTACTGATTTGATTAAAGATAATATTGACCTCCTTTCATCTAACGTTTTCAAATTGAGCGCATAAATATTATACACCCGAAAAGGGTTTAGCTATAATTACCAATGTTTGGTTATTGTGACCAAGTAGCATAGTTGTATATGGCGAAATAAATATCTAGTTGGTGAAAGTCTGCAATTTACTTGACAAATGAAGTTCCGTCGGTATAGAAAGTTTTCATCGAGCTTCCCAAGAGAGTATCTGGATCTCTTCATTGCTGACTGGTAGGAAATCTAACGACATACTTTCTTCCAGGTTTTAGTTTGTCAGTGGGTGTCAAAAACAAATACAATATATTTTGCTTAGCTGCCCATCCGTCTTTGCACGAAAAAGTTGTGCGCTTAACCGAAAAAAGCACTTAAGCGAATTTTCATTACTACTTCAATGAGGAAGGTATCCGAATCCCTATGAAACCAAATAATGGAGGAGCACTTACCACGCAGAAATTACTGGAAGCGAAATTAGCGAAAAACATAAACTGAAAGCCGTTTTCGTTGTTCTGCGAGATAAGCAAAATAAATAAAAGCTTGTAGAATTAGGGTAAGTGTAGAGCCAGTGCAGGTAAACGTAATACTTTCTTTTAGTTCTTTTATTTCTTTATTGATATACCGGAGCAGTTTCCTTATAAATGTTAAAAAGAATGCCGCTGATGTACATTTTGGGGTAGGTATCTTAAATGTGCATTTAAGCACAAAGTACTTAGTAAACTGTAGTACTGCTTTGACAAATTTCTAAACAACTCTCTGTGTTTGGAGCTCCGATCGTCGTGCCATAATCCAAAATAGTGCAGTCGACACATTGTCTTCATTGCCTACTCTTAAATTGGTAAATCCTGAGGTGAAAAATCCACCAAAGCGTTAATAGCAGGTCTGACGATGTACTCGTAGCGCCCGTAATGCCTATACACACACTTTTTTATAGCCGTTTTACTACAGCAGAGTAAGCGACGACTGATCTGGCTTAAACTTTGTACGTATATCCAGATTACCACAGCCCGCCACAGATCCCAGGTCTTACTAAAGGCTCTCCGTCCGAAAGCTTTCCGTGCTCGATTCGCCTTCAGCTCGACGTAAGTTTTCCGTGGTAGCTTCGCATCTAAAGTAACCCCTAGGTATTTCACATCCACGGAAAGCCTTAGGTTAACACTTCAAAGCACTGGAAGGTTGAAACGTTGGGGGATGTATCGCTGGAATTGACAGCAAGACCCTGCAAATTGCACTATTAATCAATCGTATCTCCCCTGAGAGATTTACCTGTTGACAGTGCACAAATATCATCCGCCTAAGCTTGGATATTAACGAAGTATTGCATTTGAGTTAGTCCACTACTAAACCACCCAAAGGAGGTGGGAGAACCCTACTTCGAGAGCATCCTCTCCCAACCCCCGTCATGTTAAAAAGCCTAGCTTAATCGCCCACAGTCAGCAATCTACTAGATAACTTGAAGTGAAGCCACCTTATACTGGTTTCGTCTACTCCATGTCTACTGGCCGCAGAGCATATAAAGTCCCCTCAATATCAGCATAGGCTCCCAATGTGCACTCACCTGCCTCCAGCCCCACCTTGATCTTTGTTGCAAGGTCATGTAGAGCTAATTTACAGGACTTTCTGCTTTGGTATGCATGTTGATGAACACAAACGGGGCTGTTCACCAAAACCCTTGATTTAATGTTCTTCGGGATCATGAGCTCCAGACTTTTCAGTATGAAGCATGCCAGGCTGATAGCCCGGAAGCTTTTTGCCAGCGCATAGTCATACTTTCCTGGTTTAGGAATGAAGACTATCCTGACTTTTTGAAGTGAAACTTCTTTAGCGCCGACCGGTTGGTTGGGAGTAAATTGGCAAATTCAACGGAAATTGCACACGGAAATGATGCAACGGAAATGGTTGGGACGGAAACAAGTGCTTCTTGAATGTATGCTATTAACTTAACAAATCTTGCTAATAAAAGGTTAAAGAATAACTAAGATAAAAGTAAAGACGAAGATAGAAAAGGATATAGATAGAGGCACAGAGCCTCAATCTGGGAACTAGTTTGGTATTTTAGAGATCCTCGGGACTTATCGATATGATAACGTATACTTTTATCGGTTCTTTTATCGAAAATGTTATCGATTTTGTTGTCGATTTTTCTATAATTTTTGTTATCGATTATTTATCGATTTTGTTATCGATATTTTCATCGATTTTGCTATCGATAATTTTATCGATTTTCTAATAGATTTTTTATCGATATTTTTAATCGATATTGGCATCGATATTTTTATCGATCTTGTTACAAATATTAATATCGATTTCAATATTGGAATTTTTATCGAGTTTGTC
>NW_016172089.1:11097-13532 GCF_001687245.7 Rhagoletis zephyria | reverse complement strand
GTTAAATATATTTATTTACAAATATTTATATCAAAGGGCTTTGCTTTTATGCGGTTTTGGTTGCCAAATGCAAATAATCGAGTTCGGAGACGTTTACGTAAAATATTTAAGCCACCGTCACCAAATCTGCACCGAGAATTGAAGAGATTGGTATGTAGAAGTGCAATACGGTTTTGTTTTTCAGAAAAGGGTTGCCACATATTAGAAATTAGATTCAAATCGGCTGTAAGTGTACCAATTCTATTAAGAAAAAAGTGCGACGTGGATCACATTCGTCTTGAAATAAGCGTCCCGAGAGAGGAACAAAAATAAAAGGCCTATGTAATTATTATGAGAAGACGTAAATCATATTCGTCCTGAAATAAGCGTCCCGAGAGACGAAAAAAAATAAAAGGCCTATATAATTATTATGAGAAGACGTAAATAATATTCGTCTTAAAATAATCGTCCCGCGAGACTAAAAAAGATATTAATCCGTAAATAATTATTATACAAAGACGAAAAAAATTTTTCTTAAATCAAGGAGACGTTATTGATCCTAAATATTGGGATCTACACTATATTATTTACGTTGTTATATGTTACTATATAACAACGGTGGGCAATCGCGGCTCTTTGAGCCAAATGCGGCCCTTTGCTTAGCAAAGTGCGGGGCTTTCTACTTCCTCTTTGCTTAGAACAGTTTGGCTCTTTTTACTATTTAAAATACAAATTTTTTTCTTTGCTGGACCTTCTTTTCCATTGTGTTTTTATTTTATTCTTTTTATATACACATATGCAAATTGAGAAACATTACCCCAATTGGAGAGTGGAACTTGGCTTTCTGACTTAATGTTCTTTATCGATATGACGGAACATTTGCAAAACTTGAATTTCTCTCTACAAGGAGAGAATAAAAATGTTCTTGATTTGTCGCAAAATATTTTATGTTTTGAAACTGAACTACGTGTTTTTATTCATGATCCCAAAAAAGTAATACGTATTTCATCATTTTCCATGGCTAGAAAAATATTGCACATGATTTAAAAGCATATCTTAAAAAAATATTTGGCAATTTTAAATTATTTAAATTTACGTTTGCATACTTCATAAACCCTTTCTTATGTAATATAATTGAGGATGAATTTACAATATCCGAAACACTCCTTTTTAAGAAAAGCGAAGAAGAGCTGGATTTTTTTGAATTAAAAGAAGATAAGGTACTGGAAACGCAACATAAAGCTTTGCCATTGCTTGAATTCCGGCAACAAGTACCAGATTTAGAATATCCGCTGTTGAAAACAGCTGCGTGCCGTATATTTTAAATTTTTGGTACAACGTATAACGCTAGGCTCACATTGCATCCGATAGGCTGACCGATTTCGATCGAACAATTTGACCGTCCGAACTGATGATGCGCACACTTAACCCGACCGTATTTGTATCCACAAATCTAGCTTTCATTTTAATTTTGTACAATATGTGAAATATTTTGATAAATTTGAATAGACATTCCCTAAACATGTGATTTTATATGTAATTTTTTTGTTTTGCACCCAATAAGTTAATTTTTCGTGGTCCATTTTAATACTTTTTACCTGATATCGGACGAGAAAAACAAACATGTTTGAATTTATCGTCACTGACGGACATCAATTGCCGATTTCAGTTCGGTTATCTGTTTATGTGTGAGACCGCTCATATAATCGTAAGTGTTTATTCCAGGGACAGTAAATAGCAGTTATTTTTTTCCAACAGTCAAACTTGGCCAGTAGCCCGTTTCTGTATCTTTGCGATATGAATTATATTNAATTATTTAAATTTACGTTTGCATACTTCATAAACCCTTTCTTATGTAATATAATTGAGTATGAATTAACAATATCCGAAACACTCCTTTTTAAGAAAAGCGAAGAAGAGCTGGATTTTTTCGAATTAAAAGAAGATAAGGTACTGGAAACGCAACATAAAGCTTTGCCATTGCTTGAATTCCGGCAACAAGTACCAGATTTAGAATATCCGCTGTTGAAAACAGCTGCGTGCCGTATATTTTAAATTTTTGGTACAACGTATAACGCTAGGCTCACNACTTAACCCGACCGTATTTGTACCCACAAATCTAGCTTTCATTTTAATTTTGTACAATATGTGAAAAATTTTGATAAATTTGAATAGACATTCCCTAAACATGTGATTTTATATGTAATTTTTTTGTTTTGCACCCAATAAGTTAATTTTTCGTGGTCCATTTTAATACTTTTTACCTGATATCGGACGAGAAAAACAAACATGTTTGAATTTATCGTCACTGACGGACATCAATTGCCGATTTCAGTTCGGTTATCTGTTTATGTGTGAGACCGCTCATATAATCGTAAGTGTTTATTCCAGGGACAGTAAATAGCAGTTATTTTTTTCCAACAGTCAAACTTGGCCCGATATTTTTTAAGTTCGAA
>NW_016172089.1:6582-11080 GCF_001687245.7 Rhagoletis zephyria | reverse complement strand
TGCGATATTTATATCGCCAGCTCTAAGTGTAGTGATATTTGGCGCAAAAAGCAAAATGAGTGAAGTGTGTGCTTATAAATATCTTAAGTTTCTTTATTTTATTAATTTCATCTTCCAGNTGAAAACAGCTGCGTGCCGTATATTTTAAATTTTTGGTACAACGTATAACGCTAGGCGCACATTGCATCCGATAGGCGGACCGATTTCGATCGAACAATTTGACCGTCCGAACTGATGCGCAAACTTAACCCGACCGTATTTGTACCCACAAATCTAGCTTTCATTTTAATTTTGTAAAATANAAAAAACTAGAAGTGGGAAAATTACAAAAATTCAGAAAGTAAAACTTCTGGATTTAATGACAAACAACAAGAAGGTGGCAATGGGAAATTTTGGCGGTCCAAATAGCGCCTCGCACAGCCGCAATGTGGGGGAAGCCGTTGCTGTGGAGCTTAACGCAGCTGGAGGAGCTTGCCAACCAGCCGAGCAGTGGAAAGAGGTATATATATGAGTGCTTTTTAAAAAAGGTATGATGAAGTCATAATATATATTTTTTGTAGAGTTGGGCCGAATGGAAGTGCGCAGTAAAAAAACAGCAGGCAGAAATTAAAAGATTTCAAAACCGAACCGGCAATTTGCCTGCGATCGAAGGACCTGCACCGCTGGAAGANAATTTTGGCGGTCCAAATAGCGCCTCGCACAACCGCAATGTGTGGGAAGCCGTTGCTGTGGAGCTTAACGCAGCTGGAGGAGCTTGCAAAACAGCCGAGCAGTGGAAAAAGGTATATATATGAGTGCTTTTTAAAAAAGGTATGATGAAGTCATAATATATATTTTTTGTAGAGTTGGGCCGAATGGAAGTGCGCAGTAAAAAAACAGCAGGCAGAAATTAAAAGATTTCAAAACCGAACCGGCAATTTGCCTGCGATCGAAGGACCTGCACCGCTGGAAGAAATTGACTCTGAAATTCTACAGTTCTTCCCGTCAGCAATGGTGGAAGGAGATGGCAGAACAAAAGAAGCTGGGTTTACAGAAGTAATATGCTTATGTCAATGGTTCTCTGCTAGACGACAAAACTCAAAACTAAAAAAAAAAAACTTACTACTGTTAAGCGGCACATGTCTCTAATCCTCGCCTAATCCTTCCTAGATATTTATAAAGCAGTCATAAAGATTTAGTAAGGATAAGACATGGATTACACAAGGATTAGGGGAATTTGTTATTGTTCAGTAGTAAGGTTTTTTTGGTTATGAATTGGGTCTTTATTGCAGAGGACCATCGATATGTTTATCAAAAGGTAGTTTCTACTTATAAATAATGGTTATAGTTGCAAGCAGGAGAAGTCAATGAGGAGGACGAAGAAAACGAGGTAAAGTCTTTAATAGACTCTCCAAATGGGGCTTCTTATCATAAGCCATCGACCTCATGAACCAAAAAATAATGCATTCAGCAGCTCCTTTGCTGAAATTAAACAATATATTAAGGAGCAGGATGAAAAAAAATGGAATTTAATAAAAAGCAAACAAAATTATTAACCGATATTTTGCAAAGACTTAAGTCAATCGATGAATCATTGAAACCAGCTGTTTTGAGTAATTAACGAATGTATTTGTTATTATAAATGTACCCTAGCGACCAAAAGTGAGTGCATGGTGATTTGTGTTAAATATTTGTATTGTTTTTATAGCTAGATTTTTTTTGTTATTTTTTATAAAAATGTTCATGCTTTAAACAAAACCCCATCAGTCAAACTGACAAACTTTATGCAGAATTTAGGAAATGTCAACAACTTTTCATCAACATTTTTAACTTTTTAATCTAACTTTTTCAAAAAATTTTGGGAATCTAGGTACATCGGCTATGAAATTCTAGTAAAACAAGTGGAAGTTCTTATTGACAAAAAATCGCGCTGATTTAAAATATTTTCTTCTTCTGACTGCGTTTTGCGCTTTTGACAGATGTTCCATTGAAAATTACGTCAAAAAGCTGCAACTAACTTTACAGTCTTTATGTATATCTATAAATTATTTTGTACTTTTCAGTTGTTATTGTAATAACAGCGTGTTTTTAGTTAATTTAAACTATAATTTTATTTTCATATAACAAGCGCATGTTATACAAATTAGCATTGAGTATCTAATTTTTTTTACAAACGGTCTTGCGCATTTTATTAAACAAGAAATTCATGTTTCTAGTCAATAAGAACTTCCATTTGTTTTACTAGAATTTCATAGCCGATGTACCTAAATACCCAATTTTTTTTGAAAAAGTTAGATTAAAAACAATACAAATATTTAACACAAATCACCATGCACTCACTTTTGGTCGCCAGTGTATATAAAGGGTTTTCAATAAGCGCGGGTAGTTGTTGATGAGGAATCAACAAGCCGCCAGCATCTACCCGCTCTAATTGGAAACCCCTTTTGCATTTTGTATTATAATATGTACTTAATACTAGCAAATACCGGTCTCACTTCGTTGCGACCAATTATAGCTAAAATGTCTTAAATAAAGGCGTACGTTTAACTAAAAGTCTCTTTTATAATTTCTCGTATCCATTTAATAAAGTACATACATACATAAATTCCCACACAGATTGAAACTTGGATTTATATGGTTTTTGTTAAAGAATATACTATATTTTTATAAACAAATATTAAGATAAATAGGTCAAATCTTGTCAATAAGACATTCCCTAAACATGTGATTTTATATGTAATTTTTTTGTTTTGCACCCAATAAGTTAATTTTTCGTGGTCCATTTTAATACTTTTTACCTGATATCGGACGAGAAAAACAAACATGTTTGAATTTATCGTCACTGACGGACATCAATTGCCGATTTCAGTTCGGTTATCTGTTTATGTGTGAGACCGCTCATATAATCGTAAGTGTTTATTCCAGGGACAGTAAATAGCAGTTATTTTTTTCCAACAGTCAAACTTGGCCAGTAGCCCGTTTCTGTATCTTTGCGATATGAATTATATTGCAAAATGCAACCCTTCTGCATAGTTATCGCAAGGTAGTGTTTCTGTAAGTGTGGTGTAAATGAATTTTCGATATACCTTGCGATATTTATATCGTAGCTCTAAGTGTAGTGATATTTGGCGCAAAAAGCAAAATGAGTGAAGTGTGTGCTTATAAATATCTTAAGTTTCTTTATTTTATTAATTTCATCTTCCAGAAAAAACTAGAAGTGGGAAAATTACAAAAATTCAGAAAGTAAAACTTCTGGATTTAATGACAAACAACAAGAAGGTGGCAATGGGAAATTTTGGCGGTCCAAATAGCGCCTCGCACAGCCGCAATGTGGGGGAAGCCGTTGCTGTGGAGCTTAACGCAGCTGGAGGAGCTTGCCAACCAGCCGAGCAGTGGAAAGAGGTATATATATGAGTGCTTTTTAAAAAAGGTATGATGAAGTCATAATATATATTTTTTGTAGAGTTGGGCCGAATGGAAGTGCGCAGTAAAAAAACAGCAGGCAGAAATTAAAAGATTTCAAAACCGAACCGGCAATTTGCCTGCGATCGAAGGACCTGCACCGCTGGAAGAAATTGACTCTGAAATTCTACAGTTCTTCCCGTCAGCAATGGTGGAAGGAGATGGCAGAACAAAAGAAGCTGGGTTTACAGAAGTAATATGCTTATGTCAATGGTTCTCTGCTAGACGACAAAACTCAAAACTAAAAAAAAAAAACTTACTACTGTTAAGCGGCCCATGTCTCTAATCCTCGCCTAATCCTTCCTAGATATTTATAAAGCAGTCATAAAGATTTAGTAAGGATAAGACATGGATTACACAAGGATTAGGGGAATTTGTTATTGTTCAGTAGTAAGGTTTTTTTGGTTATGAATTGGGTCTTTATTGCAGAGGACCACCGATATGTTTATCAAAAGGTAGTTTTTACTTATAAATAATGGTTATAGTTGCAAGCAGGAGAAGTCAATGAGGAGGACGAAGAAAACGAGGTAAAGTCTTTAATAGACTCTCCAAATGGGGCTTCTTATCATAAGCCATCGACCTCATGAACCAAAAAATAATGCATTCAGCAGCTCCTTTGCTGAAATTAAACAATATATTAAGGAGCAGGATGAAAAAAAATGGAATTTAATAAAAAGCAAACAAAATTATTAACCGATATTTTGCAAAGACTTAAGTCAATCGATGAATCATTGAAACCAGCTGTTTTGAGTAATTAACGAATGTATTTGTTATTATAAATGTACCCTAGCGACCAAAAGTGAGTGCATGGTGATTTGTGTTAAATATTTGTATTGTTTTTATAGCTAGATTTTTTTTGTTATTTTTTATAAAAATGTTCATGCTTTAAACAAAACCCCATCAGTCAAACTGACAAACTTTATGCAGAATTTAGGAAATGTCAACAACTTTTCATCAACATTTTTAACTTTTTAATCTAACTTTTTCAAAAAATTTTGGGAATCTAGGTACATCGGCTATGAAATTCTAGTAAAACAAGTGGAAGTTCTTATTGACA
>NW_016172089.1:0-6557 GCF_001687245.7 Rhagoletis zephyria | reverse complement strand
CGAGTGCCGTAAAGTTATGATAAGCACTATATAGTGTTGAACATATCATTTTGAACCAAACTCGAAATGGTTGTTGTTGTTGTAGCGGCTACAACAACCCCGCCCAGATCGGTTGGTATCTCAGTCGTTGCCGTCAAGTTCCACTAACGGCAACCCTAGGAAGCGTGCAGCTTCTGCGGGGTTTGCCCATAAGGACAAGGAAAAATCGCGCTGATTTAAAATATTTTCTTCTTCTGACTGCGTTTTGCGCTTTTGACAGATGTTCCATTGAAAATTACGTCAAAAAGCTGCAACTAACTTTACAGTCTTTATGTATATCTATAAATTATTTTGTACTTTTCAGTTGTTATTGTAATAACAGCGTGTTTTTAGTTAATTTAAACTATAATTTTATTTTCATATAACAAGCGCATGTTATACAAATTAGCATTGAGTATCTAATTTTTTTTACAAACGGTCTTGCGCATTTTATTAAACAAGAAATTCATGTTTCTAGTCAATAAGAACTTCCATTTGTTTTACTAGAATTTCATAGCCGATGTACCTAAATACCCAATTTTTTTTGAAAAAGTTAGATTAAAAACAATACAAATATTTAACACAAATCACCATGCACTCACTTTTGGTCGCCAGTGTATATAAAGGGTTTTCAATAAGCGCGGGTAGTTGTTGATGAGGAATCAACAAGCCGCCAGCATCTACCCGCTCTAATTGGAAACCCCTTTTGCATTTTGTATTATAATATGTACTTAATACTAGCAAATACCGGTCTCACTTCGTTGCGACCAATTATAGCTAAAATGTCTTAAATAAAGGCGTACGTTTAACTAAAAGTCTCTTTTATAATTTCTCGTATCCATTTAATAAAGTACATACATACATAAATTCCCACACAGATTGAAACTTGGATTTATATGGTTTTTGTTAAAGAATATACTATATTTTTATAAACAAATATTAAGATAAATAGGTCAAATCTTGTCAATAAGCGAGTGCCGTAAAGTTATGATAAGCACTATATAGTGTTGAACATATCATTTTGAACCAAACTCGAAATGGTTGTTGTTGTTGTAGCGGCTACAACAACCCCGCCCAGATCGGTTGGTATCTCAGTCGTTGTCGTCAAGTTCCACTAACGGCAACCCTAGGAAGCGTGCAGCTTCTGCGGGGTTTGCCCATAAGGACAAGGTCGTTAGGGATGTCGGGTTTGCCGGGCATGCGAAGAGATGTTTCGAGTCATGTGGGGTCTCTCCGCATGCCGGACATTCATTAGGCACATCCTCATTCAGCCTACTCAGGTAGGAGTTTAACCTGCTGCAGTAGCCGGAGCGAAGTTGTGCAAGACTCGAAATGATCTTGTTTGCTGCTTATCAGTTCATTCCCTCACAAATAACATAGAAACCCAAGTATAAAACTTTTTAGAACACTAAAAAAAATTTAACAAAATTTCATCCATTTTAAAACTTTTTTCTCAGAAGTGTTAGCACTTTTTTGAATGTAAATTTTTACAGCCCATTCATATTTATTGCAATAGTGTGCAAGCTTCAAATGGCTAAAAATTACCTTAGGTTTTTTAAATTTTTCTTCCTTCAGTGTTGTGCTTATTAGTTATATGGAAGCAACTGCGACAAAAAAAATTGTATGGGCTATAAAAATGTATATTCAAAACAATGCTAACACTACTGAGAAGAAAGTTTTAAAATGAATGAACTTTTGGTTATTTTTTTTTTTTAGTTTTATACAAAGCTTTAAACTCGGGTTTATGCGGGTTTTTTTTAGAGGATGAACTGCATTTTAATCGAAAAATCTTAAAAATTAGTAAGTAAACATAGATAAGTGGCAACAATATCATTTTGAGTTTGGTCCAAAATGATATGGCCAACAGTGTATGTACCTTGACACCAATAACACCTAGCGATATTCATTTTAACAAACTGGGTTTGTTATGTAATATTAATTGAAATAATTTCGTACTATGCTCTCCCGAACCCTTCTTCCTTGATTTAAAATATTGTCGTTTGAGCGATTTTCTTCGGAAAAGTCTGGTTCCCTATTTGAATTTGTAATTAGACATACGTCGGGAATAGTTAGATTATGCTTCAATCTGAAATTATGCAAAGTTAAGCAAGCGTTAATTACACTGTGAGACAAATGGTAGGGGTCAGTGATCGGGAAGGGTTCAAACTACCGGGGAAAGTTATATCGGTAAAAAAGAAGTTATACGTGTCCCGGCGTTTCGCTGGGTCACGTCTAGGAATCGAGATATATATATATAACTATCATATAGGGGAAATTGTCACCCTTGGTGGTCCGATTTTGCTCAAACAAATTTAAAAAAATTAAAAATTACAATTCCCTTAATCTGTTCATATAACGTTTTTCTGTATAATCAACAGTTTTAAAAAAATTTAATATTTTAGGCAAAAAATATTTGGTTTCTTCATACATTTATTTTTACCGGCAAAACTGTTGATTATATAGTCTTTCCATNAAAAATCTTAAAAATTAGTAAGTAAACATAGATAAGTGGCAACAATATCATTTTGAGTTTGGTCCAATATGATATGGCCAACAGTGTATGTACCTTGACACCAATAACACCTAGCGATATTCATTTTAACAAACTGGGTTTGTTATGTAATATTAATTGAAATAATTTCGTACTATGCTCTCCCGAACCCTTCTTCCTTGATTTAAAATATTGTCGTTTGAGCGATTTTCTTCGGAAAAGTCTGGTTCCCTATTTGAATTTGTAATTAGACATACGTCGGGAATAGTTAGATTATGCTTCAATCTGAAATTATGCAAAGTTAAGCAAGCGTTAATTACACTGTGAGACAAATGGTAGGGGTCAGTGATCGGGAAGGGTTCAAACTACCGGGGAAAGTTATATCGGTAAAAAAGAAGTTATACGTGTCCCGGCGTTTCGCTGGGTCACGTCTAGGAATCGAGATATATATATATAACTATCATATAGGGGAAATTGTCACCCTTGGTGGTCCGATTTTGCTCAAACAAATTTAAAAAAATTAAAAATTACAATTCCCTTAATCTGTTCATATAACGTTTTTCTGTATAATCAACAGTTTTAAAAAAATTTAATATTTTAGGCAAAAAATATTTGGTTTCTTCATACATTTATTTTTACCGGCAAAACTGTTGATTATATAGTCTTTCCATACAGTTTCGAGCCCGAATATGACAAAAATTAAAATTGGTTTGGCCAGTCGTTTCCGGATTTCGAAACGGCGTCATTAGCCATGGCTGTAGTGGATATCCAGAATCTCCAATCAGCCAACTTGTATTTGCATCACGACTATATTGTCTTTCCAAAAACTCCTTGCATTTACTGTTTTCCCATATGAATGCATCATGGGTACTACCACCAAAACGTGCATTGCCAGCCAATATGTTAAGGTTGTATTCGCATAATAATTGCACATTTTTTGAAAAATATCCTTTTCTATTAATATAGCAGCTCTCAACATCGGCTCTTGGCTTTTTAATCTTTATGTGCGTGCAATCAATAGCATCAATGCACCCAAGAAAACCAGTAGCAGAAAAAAAGCTGGAAAAGAAATGACCAACACGTGCACATGAGAATGTGCAGACTTATAATTATANCAAGAAAACCAGTAGCAGAAAAAAAGCTGGAAAAGAAATGACCAACACGTGCACATGAGAATGTGCAGACTTATAATTCTTTGATCCTCCAGTGTAGTTGGAAATTTAATATAATTGCACATCAACTTTTCTTCTATGATGTATGTAACTTCTTTTATAGAACGACAAACCATTGTTTTACTTAAAGAGCAAACGAAATCCTGGCCAACATCCCTTAAAAACGATCCCGTTGCAAAGTAATGCAGTGCTCCAGTCATCCTTAGTGCCTTTGGAATAAACGTGGCTCTTTCTCCGTTTTTCATAAAAGGACTTATTTCATTCAATAGAGCAATTGCAGCTTCTTTTTTAAAGCGAAAAAGCTCTTCAAACCGAGCTTCTGGTAAATGAAATGGGTCAGTTGCATCCCTTAAATGGCGTCTATGAACTCGTAACATATTCCTTTGGTCAGTTGCCAAAGCAATTAATGCAGCTGCTAGCATAATTTTAAGCTAGAGAAGATTAAGAATTATATGTATGTATGTACAATATGTATGTGTGTATACATATGGGTATAATTGCACTTACTTGTTAACTAATCAAAAACACACAAACAAATGGCGGATTTATAATTAATATTCCAACTTTTAACTTTTATTTAACGTAAACAAGACAATTTCGCGCTAGAAATGACAGACGGTTTGTTCCATTTCAGTCGTACCATCGATATGTTAACAACTAACCACAATCATATCGCAAGGTGAATTTTCTGAGTTATAGAAACACTTTTCATATTGATTTCGATACGAGCCTTGCGATCACAAATCATTCGTTATTATATCGCAAAGTTACAGAAACGGGCTACAGATATTTTTTAAGTTCGAAATAAAAGTCTTTCCGGATAGTAAACAAACCGCTTATCCAAATTAAAAAAATTTAGTACCAAATGAAAGAGGACTTAAATAGCTTTTAAACAGAAATAACGATCGAAGGCGACCACTTCTATTTATATATTTTTTTTATAAAATAATACAAAAGAAATGCATTTCCCTGTCCCAAGGTTTGTTCTATGGTAATTAAAAAACATTTTTTATTTAAATATTTTTCAATAGCTGGCTTTCTGCTGGCTTTTTTCGTTTAAATATTTCAGTTTTAAAGATATTTTAGTCCCTTTCAGTTGATACCAAACTTGTTTACTTTGAATAAGCGGTTTATTTATTATTAGGAAAGGACTTTTATTTTCGACTTAAAAATATCTGGATAAGTTTAGCTGTTGAAAAAAGGTTACTGTTATTTACGGTCCTGGTTTATTCATATCGCCCGCATATAGCTATCGATATCGGCCGAGCACAATTCTGCCGATGCCGGCAGCAGTGTGCGCTTAGTGTAAAATTCGTATAGTCAAAATACCGTTCACAATTATTTGCATTCGCGTATAATTATTGAAAGTTATAACAACTATCAGCTTTTTGTGTTCGCGTACGCAAAAACTTCCAAAGTAGGGGAAATTGAGAGAGCAAAATGACATTTAATTTTGAGGGAAAGCTGTTACTTTCTGCTGGAAAAATTTTATCCAACAANCAATTTGCCAACAAGAAACCAACTGACTGGAATTTACGCAATTCCATAAATTAAATTTAATGGTTTGGAAGATAAAATAGTTAGATGCGACTAATTAAACTTGTAAGAAGTAAGTAATTATTCGTTTAGTCAGTGAACTGTCAGGCTAAGACTTCGGAATTAGTTTTCTTACGTTTTCAATTGCATACTTTTGAACGTAAACAAAATTTCTATCAGCTGTTCGTCTAACTTGCAAGTTTCTGTACATTTTCTGTTCGCGCACTGTTTTGGATATTTTTCTTTTGCGAGAGAACAGATGAAATTTTTTACTGGAGATTTTAAACGAGCATACCAATTGACTAACCAAAATTTAACAGAACTGTTACGAACGGCTTCAACTGACGTAAAACCAGATTTTGAAAATTTGGCCAAAGGAATCTTTTCAATTTTCTTTAATATCTGTCTTACGTACATTAGAATAATAATAAAATTAATGTTTTTCATTTCCAATAATAATTTTAATTAAAAATAAAATGTTTGCTGTTTTTTTTTTTTTTTGTGGCTCTTTGAAGCATTTAGAATTTACATGTGGCTCTTTTCGGTCTCGGCCTTGCCCACCCTTGGTATATAAGTACATGGAGAAAAATTACCCAACACCGAGCCACCGAGTATCAAGCTCGAGTGGAAAGACCCTTTTGTGTTATTGCTTTAATAAAATAGTTTTATTTAGTTTTATAATTCATTTCAATTTCATGCCTTTTTACTCTTTTATTTTGCTCTAATTATAGCATTTTAAGCTCCAAATGATTCTAGTTTTTTAAACTGAAGTTTTGGCCTCCCGATTTCTAATTTTTGCTTCTCAACCTCTTTCGTCCATTAAAATTATTTTCGATTTCTAATTTTAGCTGATTTTCTTGGAAATTAATTCGCTAATTTTCCATGCTAGCCAGTTTATCAATTGAGGTGCTTTTGGTTAAACGCTTAACTTTGGTTGCATACGTGGTAACTAGAGATAAGGTGCTCGTTTCATCACTTGCCGGAAAGCGCTCGTCCTCTAACTCAGTCGCATTGAGTGTACTGCAATCGAAAACATCGGTTGCCGTGTCCATTACAACAACTTCAATTTCCGTCGTGTCGAAAAAATGTCGGAAACTTGGCCGAAATGTGGGCATTTTTTAAGCACTTTTTCTATACATAAAAAAAATTTGAAGCTATTGTGACAAAATGCACAGAATAGCATTTGCGTACCTCTAATGGTAGTTACACTTTAACCATCCTCCAGGCCAGCACCGGTAGAATTGCTCCATCCACCGATGTTTTGCAAGGTGCCTTTTTGGTGGCGAACATTGCACTTACACTACTATGATTAGGAGCCTAATGTGCGGAGTACCTAAGGC
>NW_016172088.1:0-13533 GCF_001687245.7 Rhagoletis zephyria | reverse complement strand
TATAATTGTTAAAAGGCCAAAAAATAACAAAAAACAAATAACTTAAGTAAAGATGTTATGAAATTCATTATATCTTTTAATCGAATAATGAATAAGAAACTTTTGACTGATTTATGACTCGCCAAAGACGAAAGTTTTAATGGTGCCAAAATGTTCTCAAATTAGGTAAAGCTTATATGGTGTTTGCATGAGGCAATTTTACTGGCAACTATTAGTTGAAAGCAACAATGGTCTGGTGTGAATGGCCTTTCAACTAATCGCTTCCAATGAAGTTGGGGAGTAGCCAATTTTTCGATTCAACAAACCGCTTTTAAAATTCCATGTAAAGCCGACTTATGTAAACACCGTATTAGTTTTCAGCTTTCATGAAAAACCAAAAGAAATAATTTTGCTTGGAAAAGCATGGTACAATTATTAAAGTATTGTCTTCCGAGAAGGACTTATTTAAAAAAAAAAATATTATTGTTGCCCACACTAAAAGATTTAGTGTAAGGGAAAGGGATATTTTCATGCATGATATACCACATACATATGTATATGTATTTTTTTTAGACAAACCTTCTTGCAGAGAACTTATTTAATTTGTAAAAGTCGAAAAATAAACCTTTGCTTAGTGAACAAACTCAAAAAGCTTACTGCACACTTTATTTCAAACGCTTTTTCTAGGGATATGCGATTATTCAATAAATCGAAGAAGCTGATTAATCGAAACCTGATTAACTAGTTATTTAAAGAATAATCATTTTCGATTGATTCGAGTCATTAATTTCTCGATTAATTACGTTTTGATTAATCAAATTCTAACAAATTGTGTTACTCATTTCCGTTTGGAACCGACTTCAAAAAATTACAAGTCGAAATATTTTTTTTTTGGTAGTTACCGCATAACTTCGGGCTACGTCAACCGATTTCGATAATTCTTTTTCTATGGGAAATTTAGTGTCTCACAGGTGGTCCTTTACTAACGCGGTTTAGATCCCACAAATGGATCATGAAAAAATTAACGATACTCTTAAATTTTTATATGAGAATTGAAGTCGGTTGTGTTTTTAACCGACTTCACAAAAAGGAGAAGGTTATCAGTTCGTCAGAATATTTTTTTATATTTTTTTATTATTTTTTTTATGTATGTTACCGCATAACTTTGGATCTCGTTAACCGATTTCTATAATTCGTTTTTTAAAGGAAAAGTGATTCCATACTAACATGGTTTAAATCCGATCATTGGATCATTAAGATATTAACGATTATCCTCACTTTTTATTTAAGAATTGAAGTCGGTTTTATTTTTTGCTTAAAAATTACTTGTTTTCTTAAAAATTACTTGTTTGCTTAAAAATTATTTGTAAATTATTTCTGTTGCTTGAAAAAGAAGTTTGCTTTTCATGTAAATTTTCTTGAAGAAATAAATTTACGAGCATTGTTTGCTTGAGAGCTGCAGACTGATTTAAGAAATTTTTATAGAAAAAAATTTCCTTTCAATTTTTTGCGCGTCATTTTATATGAATTTTTCGTTTTTCTTGAGAGCTGGAATCAGGCCTTTAACCCTAGAATGGTAAACGTAGTTTTCAGTTTTAATGGTAAACGAATATTTCACCTACATATATAAAATAAAAAAATTCAAACAAAAGCAAAAACGTAATTACTATATCTTTTGTAACAAAAATAAGAGATCGTTTGAAAACATTTTTTTTTAATATTTCCGTTCGAGATATTTTTATAAAATTTCTTTAGCTATAGATTTAAGATCAAATTGACATATTACAAAAAAAAAAAGTTTACGTCTTAGAAAAAATTTAGATATTAAAAAATTAAGTTTATTCTAGGGTTAAGAGTTGCAAACTGATTTAAGAAATTTTGACAAAAGCAATTTTATTTTTCATTTCTTGAACGTAAATCTAGGATCTAGTATATGTACACATGTATGTGCTCCGCATAGTTACCTCACCTCAAATGTGCCACCAAGCCGGCAGTGAAAAATCGATTTTCTAGCGCAACCAACCAACTGACGACACCTTCTTTAAGTAACTGTCATTCAAAGGAAAAGCATTTACACACATACACATATGTAGTACGTTTTCAACCGATAAAATAAATGAAGAAATTTTGCAGCTATACCACGAAAGTGGAAATGCATTTCATGAGATGGAAAGGGAATACACAAATCAACGTAAAAGTTTGAAGAAATGCTTTTAAATTATGAACAACTGGCAAATGCAACCAGATATGCCTTATGAACAAACGACCATTTTTCGAAGAGTGTCAAAGAGAGACGGAAAGAAAAGGCAACTTAGCTAACTCGTAAAGAAAAGTGTCAGTTGGCATGTCATTATTGTAGTTCAGTCTTCGGTTTTTGATCTTGAAGATGTAGTATGTATGTAGATAATAGCAAAGAAATCCAATTGTCGCTTGAAAGTAGAAACTCACACAAAAGTTACTTCATCTTCACTTATGCTTGGCTTGCAGATTCTACCTGTCGGTTGTCCCAAGCAACCGGTGCACCCATATGTATAGATACTTACTTATATTTGTACTTACTTATATACTATATACATTTTTATACACATACACACACACACACACACACACATTCATTATTAAGCAACTTTCCAAGTTACAAGTCAACCTTAAGAGTGGCAACAAAGGACACGTCGTCAGTGGCAACTTGAGGTTTGGCTTATTATGGCCAAAGCAGCGGCTGACAGCCAGCCAACCATCAAACCAAGCGAACGCCCAGCCAAGCAACCAACCAACTATTCAACCGAAAGGCCGACGACGCACAGACGGACCAACAAGTCATCCAATCAAACCAACCAAGCAACCCAATTAAATAAACGACTGGAAATCCTTTATAATAATGAACATTTTTGCTTGGTTAGCCAACGTTACTAAAATTTACAAAAACAGTTCGTTCATATCCGGATGCAGGACATGGCTACCAACAAAGCGCCAACGACACCAGCTCATCTGCTGCCAACACCTTTGAGCTGATTTGTTTTTATTTAAATATGAATGCAGACAAATGTATTAAGGTGGTCCTTAAAATATCAACAACTAAATTTTTTTATGGGTTAGCGCTTTATTTTATTCTGCGTAGAAATAAAAGACATCAATGAAAAATTCAAAATTAGAAAAAAACAAAATTTAAAATTTCCACAATTTTAAACACATTTAAAAAATTTACATTAAACAAAATGACAAAAATTCAAAAAGAAAACCTGACTTGCAATCTGATAAGTTTGATATACTATTGAAACTTCTTAATATAAATTTATAAACTCGTTGAGTTATAGCTGGTCATAGTAGAAATGTTGTCGAATTTTTGCGATTTAAAAAAAATATATATTTTTTTTCGCTAACAAAAAATTTCGTTCAAATTTTAAAACTTTCCATCAATATTATACTTTAAGGATCACCCTAATACATGTGTACATATGTATATATGTGCTTATGTACCCGTTGCTGCCGCTGTTTAATCCCAGCGGTGGTGTATCCTTTGTGTATGGTGTGCGTGCTGCTGGTCGCCGGTGTCAAAGGTGAAATGATTATGTGTCAGCAGACAGTGTACTCGAACATTTAGCCTTCAAAAGTTGTCAGTTAAATCGTATCTACTGCATGACTGCGGGCGAACCCAATAAGTTGATAGAAGAGTGTTGATTTCATTAGAAATCTCTCGATTTTGTTGAGGGCACCTTATTCATAAGTATACTTACACACATGCGTACATACGAAGTTACTTAGTTGCAATATGTCACCAGCTTTGAATTAAATTTCTGACGATATGATGGTCTGTTGCTCGCCTCGCGCTCATATCTCATGTCTGCGCCCACTACATACATACATACATATGTATGTATATATGTACTTATATCCTTGCAAACACACATTAGTATGTTAATTTCATTTCTAGTGTCCTGCCATAAACCTGTCAGCCATCCGCGCTCGTCCTCAGCACACCCATGTTCATGCATACATATGTACATATGTGCGAGTATGCATGCGCATGGTCTCAGCTGCTCGTCCGTTCCAGCTCATAAGTCAAGTTAATTTCATGTCATTTGTTTTCAAAATTTTCAGCGCTAGATAAAATTCTTCTTATCTTTTGTAGGCGAGTATCCAAAAAGGACACATAACATTAGTAAAAGGATATGTAAGGTATGTGAATCCATGTACGAATATGTGTGTATGTTCGTTAATTTGTGAGTAATGACGGTACACAAAAGCGCTGGATTTTGTGGATGATTTTGCCTTTTTAGCTCCTTTGGCTTAGCTTGTTGGTTGAGTGCGTCCTGTTGCTATGAATGGTAATGTATTTGCATTATTTTTAATTGGATGTTCACAAATTGGAATTGACTCAAAATTTTGTTCAAATGGAAATCTGGTAACATATAACCAGAGTACACTTGAGATAAGAAAGGAAACTTCTCAACGCTTCTGAATGGCAGCACAAGCGGCGCGTTTGATGTAGGAGATTCCGCACCAATGTACAGGGACGAAGCTCACATCCTTCTACTCTTTTAAGACAAGGTGAGAACAGCAAGAAGACGGCTTAAGAACAAAAAGGCCCTTGCGGCAAACGGTATACCAACTGAGCTGTTCAAAGCAGGGACGAAAATGTGGTCGGGCGCATTTACCAGCAAAATTTGGTCTCATGAATATTTAAATGCCCGTACTTCAACACATCTCTACATTAGACTTCTTTCTGTAGACTTCATCATGAATCGAACTTACATAATCGATGTGCAAAGTCAACACTGCTAATCAGTGAGCTATGCATACCCCGTAAAGCAATTATTAGAAATTTTCAAGGATACACAATGATAAAATTTCAAACGCACATTTTCAGTGCTTATTCGTCCTTGTTTAACAATTAACCTTAATCCTCAGCTCCAATAATTGAAAAACATGCCAGACGAAAAAGTACAGGTTTCATGCTGCGCTGAAATAGCCAACCAACTTTATATGCTACTTCGGTAATCCTTTTAGATCTACACTAAGAAAAATTTAGCATGATTTTCTCAAAACATGTGATTTTTGAGTTTCCCATGTAAAGCCCTTTCTGCAGATCCCAAGAAAAACTAAAAATTCATACAAAATGAGCCCTTAAGAAAAATACGCTCGTATATTTATTTCTTCAAGAAAACTTACAGCAAACGTAAAGTACTTTTCCCAGCAACAGAAATAATGAAAAATAGTTCTTGTGATTTTTCTTGAGAACTGCGTACGGCCCTTTATCGATTAGAAATTTGTGAACAGAAAAAGAATTTTTTGAACAAACTTAAACACAAATTTGCATGATCAATCACAGAGTAGTGCTGTCAAGAATCAGTTCAGCTCAATAACAAAATTTAAACTAACGCTACTCAATAACTTGTGAAAATAAATCTGTACAAATGTACCAATTGCGTGATTTAGCCTTGTTTAAAACTAAGCATTTGAAAGCACACTTACATGTTGTGACTGTAGCTGAGTGCGCAGAGATGCTTGCTACTATTTTTTAGCATTAAACAGGGTCCGGGACCGAGTGCCATTAGACGAAATATATAGTTTTCGTTTTTTCTAAATTACGAAAAAGCATCTGTGAAGTGCCGAACGGAGTCGAGTTAAAACGAAAAAAATCGGCTAAAGTATATCTGATTTAATTGAGCCAAAACGTCGTTTGACGCAAAATAATACGTGTTTTAGCTTCAAAAAAAGATGATATAGTTCATTTTTTTCTGAATGTAGTCTATAGACTATGCATATTGATAATTACGATCCCAGATTCAGCAGCTTCTTGTGAACGGTTGCGGAGATTGAAATATCTTTCTGTACACGAATGACCCGAAAGGGTCTTAAAATTCAATAAAATGCTTCTGAATTTTACCTTGGGATGATCTTGGCATGACCTTTAGATTACCTTGAGGAATCAAGGAACCCCATAATCGGATTCAGCGACAATGAAAACAAAAAAAAAAAGATTTTTATTGAATATTTTGTTGTCCTATTTGACCCTCACATGACCGCGAAACTGACATTGTGGAGGTTAACGGACCTCGGATTCGCGTTCAGCGAATCTAAAACCCCATATATATGATTTTCAGGTGCTTGACCTTCAACTGACCACGAACCTGACGTGATTCAGCCCGTCGGATGACATAGGTATATATACATAGGTTTGGTTTAATATGCATAAACAGTTTTTTTTAACCTGTGTTATTTAAGAATTTATTTCGCGAGGAGACCGAAGAGCGATCTTTGTTTATATTTGAATAGAAATTCCCTCGGTTTTTAATTTTTTCGGATTGTCAGGGGAATTTATTGTTATATGTACATAAATATGTTACTGATTCCTAAAGTCGTCTTTACATTCATATCGAGATAATGTTACTCATACGCTATATCGTACATGGCGATACTCGCACATGGCTATGAAATTTGTATTTTTTTTTCATTCGCAGTTTAAAAGAAAATATCTTGGTACAATGACCCGATCTAAAAAAGTGTATATAGATCCGTAGTCTGCAAGACAAAGTACCTCCTGGCAGCACACAAAGGGTCCACGCGTTTTGGCCCACACGCCATTGTTAGCAGTTATAACTGTGAAGTAGTGAAGTAGTTTGTCAATCTAAGATCCAGCATAAAAACCTACAACCACGTCAGCCTGGAAATGAATCGAAGAATAATTCTTGCCAACAGGTGCTACTTTGGGCTTAGTAGGCAATTGAAAAACAGAAGAAAAATCACGGTCTGCAAGTCTGTCATCATCCTTTTATATGGCGCAGAAACAGTGACGATGTCAAAGATGACAAGGCATTGGGGGCCTTCGAGATAAGTATTTTACGCAAGATCTGCGGCCCTGTTCGCGTAGGCGATGGGTACCGAAGAAGATGGACACAGTTAGGCCCATAAAAATACAGCGGCTTTGCTATGTTTTAAACACGGATGACAACGCTCAAGTGAAAATATGCTTCGACTCGGCACCAATACGCAGACAATGAAAGCAACAGCGCCCATGAACAAAATGGAAGGATCTAGTTCAGAAGGACCTGTCAGCGCTCGGGATGGGCAACTGGCGCAAATTCGCACAGGAGAGAGTCAAGTCGACAAGCTTTTTGGTCTCGTCCCAAACCTGAAAATGGTTTGTAGTGCCAAATAGAAAGAAGTATCGGCGTTGTTTGGTGTCAATTTAGCGTCCCTATAGTGTTGTCGAATCGCAAAATGAATTTTATTGTTTCCTTTGTTTATACTTTTGCGTTTCTACAATTTGATCGTAAGCGACAGTGTGTGCGTAGGACTTCATTTTAAATAGCAATTTTAACTGCAGTTTTTACCAAAGTTCCATCGGCGCTTCATACAACTGAATGCTTAAAAATCAGCTTATTTCCATCGTCAAAATTAAGTGCAATCTACTGTTATGCAACGGAAGCCGCAATCACTAAATCGTTTTTGAAAATATTGCTTTGCTAAGGTGCTAAAAGATTGTAAAGCATATCAGAAATATTAAAAACAAACATTCAAGGGGGCTAAGGTTCATGTCTTATGCCCCTGTATAGAAAAAATTGCAACAGAATTTTAAACTGCCATCTTAATACCAGCTATACGACCATAGTGATGCACACTTTCGAAATTATTTCACTTTGTTGTTTATCTCCTTTCAAATTGCTTTTAAGATTTTTGTTTTACCGCTCTTCAATATCACAACATTTGCAGTTCTGCTTTCCTTCCAATCTTTTATTTTAAGCTCTAGATTTAAAGTTTTCGTTTAGCGCCCTTTTTTAAGAAAAAGGTTTAAAACACACGGCGAGCCGAAAGATATAAAAATTGATTTTGAAACTTGCTGAAAATCTCCCAAAAACGAAAATTTTTGCATAGACCCTAATCTGGTGAAGGACTAAATTTTACTTTTTTCTTATTTCTCTATCAAAAAAAAAAACAAGAGAATGGTCGCTTTTGACGTTTATTTTAGAATTGAACGAGCTTTAACACAACGTGTCTACCAACAGAACTTGTGGAAAATCTAGTAGATGCAAATAGTTTGAGTGCATGCTGCTGTCAATCAGTGTATATATTTAATTGACTTTAAATTGAGGCTTTTCAAACAATCTTAATAATATCCCCACTCCTTCGTTTATAAATGTCCTGATTACGCAACATGACGGCTATCGTCAGCGCCAACTCTTTAATAAATTTCCCCTCAGCATGTTGAGGAAAAGTGTCGTAAGTGCCATTATATATTTATACAGAATGTAAAGAATTAATAGTCCTATTAAAAAGCTAACAATCAATACTGGTTTTGACCATTTAAATCCAAATAAGTTATAAGACTTTTTGAGGGTGAATTAAAAAAATCCCAGCCTGTAAAATTTGCTTACGATAAAATCGAAAATAGGAGTCGATTTTTACCAACCTACATACACTTTTTTGAGAAAGGCGTCCATATTTTACTCTAAAGGACATGATTACTTACCGGAAAATCTCCTGCTTTGGAACTAAAACGTGACTAAAATTGTCTATACCTTTGAGGGTCCTTGGAGGACTTTGGCAGGAGTTGGATACATTCCAGTTTGTCGATAAATTTCGATCGATACAATGAATTTCAAAAACTCAAAAATTTTCATAGCTCGACTAATTTCGATAATTTTTGATACATTTTGATAATCGTGCGTTTCGAGGGCTCGATAAATTTCGTTAATTCAAAAAGGTATTAATCTCGATATAAATCGATTGGCGGCGGTTGTGGTGGTGTAGTGATTAGCACTGCGCGCTACTACTCAAGCCCAGTTCAACCCAACATCAAAAAATAAAATCATAAAGGGTTTTTTCTAATGACGGTCGCCCCTCGACAGGAAATGGCAAACCTCCGAGTCGATTTGTTCCATGAAAAATAGCTTCTCATAAAAATACAATCGCCGTTCGCAGTCGGCGTAAAACTGTAGGCTGTGTGACAGCATCAAGGTGCACGTCACAAATCGGGGAAGAAGTTCTGTCAAATACTAGTAAGTAGTATGTGTAAGCGTCAAGCTATTATTATTAAATCGATACACTTTGTATATATTTAAAAATTTCGATAACTAGGTTAATTTTGACAAATTTCGATAACTCGTTATACTCTGGTAATACGGTAAATTCGATAAGCAGTAACTCCATAAATTTAACCTGGAAATTTCGAGAATTCGACACACTTTGAAAAATCCCAAAGCTTCGATTCGATAAATCGACAAAGTTTAGTAAATTATTAAATATCGATAGCTCGATAATTAATATCGATAACTCGAAAATAAATATTGATAACTCTATAAATGGGCATAATTCAATGAATATCGATAACTTGATAAATTTAATTAATTTGAAAACTTTCGATAATCCCATAAATTTTTACAGTTCGACGACATCCTTAAATTTCGACAGCTACTTAAGTTTTTGTTTATATAAATTTCGTTAACTCAATAAACATTGATCAATTTGCATGGATAACATGGATGATCCATAAACATGGATAACTCGATAAATGTCGATAGCTATAAACATCGATGATTCTATAAATTTTGGTAACTAGATAACTTTCGATAACAAAATTTTTATGACTGAATTTATTTCGATTCCTATCTTAACATTTCAATAAATTTTGTTAACTTTTCAGTTACCCTAATTCTTATGTATTTCTTACAGCTTTCATTTACGTCATTATCTGCAATTTTGGTTTACTTTTTTGCCTTAATAGTTTTTATCGTTTATTGCTTTATCATCACATTTATCTTTATTACAAAATTTAACTTCAATTACGAAGTAAAACAAAATGCGAAAACCACTCAAATTGAACAAGTTACAACAACAATTATACAAAAGTATGGAAATTTTTAAACAACGATTTTGGCCGTAATTTTGAACCAATTTTGAAACCGCCTTTCCAATGGTGATCTTGGTTTTGAAATCGGTTCGGTTGAATCGCCAAACGAAGATGGACAAAATTTATGTTAGCGTATTAATATATACATAGATTATACACTGTTATGGTGCTAAATTTAACAAAAACATTCATTGTAACGTTCCTGGTTTTGGTGTGTTTTGACTTCCGGTTATTTCCATTGTGCAATTATTAAAAGACCAGAGTAAGATTTTTCTTTTGAATTGTGATGTTTAAAAGTTATTGGATTTATGAAATTATACCCTTCTTAATAGGTATATTGTTTTTTGTTTATATAAATACCAACAGAGCATCCTAAGCTAATATTCACATTTTTCACTATGAGATTTTTAAACATAAATATTCAATGAATTTTTTAAATATCTTCAAACCCATAATGGCTATAAATTTTATACAGGTAATATATGTATTTGTGTGTGTTAATACGTCTACTAAAACTACAATCATACCAACAAAATAAACTTTTTAATTACAGATACATATACATATACATATATACAAATATGTATATGCATGCCTACTTACAATTTACTTACATAGATGTTTACAATTACAATTAGAGTGAAATTTTGATTATGTGCTTAATACTAACTGCGATATATATTTTTTTCTTAAATATTTTAAAATTTTTTTTTATAAATTCGATATGTGATTTTCTTTGTCTTACAAAACAGTACAATTTCTGTCTCCACAACAGTACAAGTAATAACTTATTTTACATTAAATTACTTTAAAATCTCACTTTCTCATATTGGCCTAGCGGCATCTAAATAAATTACGATATGGCAACGCTGCACAACAACCAAACTTTACTATACTTTACTCCGTTCCACTTCGACATCATTCTAGACTTATCATTGCTTCACATCAAGTTCTACCTCCTCATCCTCTGCCTCTGCCTGCTCCGCGATTTCTTTTAAACCCAACGCCGTTACCATGGCGTTACGCAGCCGCTAGTATGGCCGCCACACGTCAGTTGACTTTGGAGTACGGCAACGTATTGGTCCAAAACCACCAGATTCCAGTTCAGTACGTGATGTCGTACTCACATCGTCCAGATCGATAGTCTCGACTGGGGATGGTGAGCGTCGCGTTGAAGTGACCGGCGGCGAAGCATTCGGATTTGCGTTCTCCACATCCGGCGAATGTGAAATCAGCGTTACACAACGTTTTACTAAATTAACACCATTTGTGCACGCATCCGTCGCTGTCAGGCTAGTTGTGCCCGACAGTTCGGCGGGTGGCACACCTGGCGGCACTGGTTGCGCCAAGCCATCACCAACGGCATTGCTAGCGCCTCGAAACCAAGGAAAGTCACTGTAGTTACCGTAAAGCTGTGTATACAGCCATTGGCTAGGCTGCGGCAGCAGCGGATTCTGTAAGAAAAGTTGCGCTGCTAAGGCGGGATTGAAGTTGCTGGCCGCGGGCGAGAATTGTGACGCGAATCCAGTGAAGAGCTCATTCTTGCGCAGCGTCGAATTTCGTTGTATGAGCGATGTGAAAGCGCCGCCACCGCCACCACCACCGCCACCGCTGGCAGAACCACAATTCGAAGGCGGCGAAGTGCTGCGTCCATCGTCGTCTTCGTGTAGCGAAGAAGTTTTTCTTGGCGAGCCCGTCACCGAAATGCTATCGCTTTCGAAACCAGCATCAATATTATTGTTATTATCGTTATCACTGTTCGTTGTGGTTAAAGGCGGGGAGGTGGTGAGCGGCGGCCGTCCATCTAAATTGTGGGTTGTCGTTGTGGGCGAACCCTCCGGACTGGTAGTACTATGCGCCGCACCCACCGTTGATAGCTGTCGCAACTGTGTCAAATGGTGATGGGAATCTATGAAGGGAGGAAATATACGAAAATTTAGACTTGAATTTGGATTTTGGGATTTTAAAGTCACAAACCATTTATAGAGCGCAGTCCGTGGCGCTCCAAACTACCGGCTATGCTGTGCGCCTGAAAAGCGGGATGTTGATGATGAAAGAAGGGCGCACCGTGCGGAAAACCTGGTCGAGCTAATGCAGCTGGGTTGCCAACGGCACTCAAGGCACGCCAATCGGGCGCATGCAAGTGACTATGCATTCCGACGAGATGATGTGCGAAACCTGGAAGAAATAATGGTAGAGAGAGAAGGAATATTTTACTTAAATATCTGATCAGCGCTTAATGTGCAAATAGGTTTTAAATAAATATTCTGTCGATTTTTGGGCTGATGGAATAAAAAGCTTTAATAAATTTATTAAGAGATATGAAACCGGACAGAGCAAAAATAGTTTTGTTGCTTGAGTGAGTTTGTTTTGCTTATCTCTATCGTTATATTTAAGTTATTTTTTCTACACAGCCCCATTCTAGTTCTGGAAAGAGCTTAGACAATGCAAACAATAATATACTGCCCTTCGGCCGCTTTACTGAGCACCCAATACGCAGGACATGGATACCTGAAATCAGTAACTCCTGAATTAAATACAGCTACCGGATTAGCTGACTTAATGCCTTTTAAATAAGCAGGTACGCTCATTTCAATAGCGCGTCTGGTTGAATGGATGGATTTGAGTAGGTACAAAAAGAGCAGGGTAAATTTTTCAGCACTTGCTTGATTTGAAAGTCAGCAATAAGTTAGGTTAGGTTTTGTTGGGTTTCCCAGTGCATCTATACACTTGGACATTAAGCAGATGGTCCTAGTATGAAAGTGATGGCAACACTATGAAAATTTTCAAACGGTAACCAGTAAAAAATCGATAAACGTCGCGAGACGAATACGAATGCAGATAGTTTCCATGACTTAGACCTCCTTAGACTAGCTATGCGAGCAAAAATATAATTTATCTTTATCCTCGCGAAGGTTGTTAACTCACATTTTTCTCCATGGGTATTGGAAAGATTTTATACATAAAGTTTGGTACCAAGTTCCAGTACTCTGCCATAAACTCCTCCATAAAAATCAAATTGTCTGGGAGTTGCCACGCTCCCATTTCCAAAAACATTTTTTTCACCATGAATATCTATTGAATTAATTTGTTATATCTCCAATAAGATTCTCCTTACCAAGTTCCAGTACTATACCATAAATAAATACTTCCAAATATCTTCTTATTTGGCGGTATAACCGCCTAAGCGATTTTGGCCGAGTTCCACAAACCAAGCCAGTAGTTTCTCTTCTGTGCCAAGTGATGCCAATTATAAATGCCAAGTGAAGCCAAGTCCTTCTCCACTTGGTCTTTCCATCGCAGTGGGTGTCTCCCCCTCACTCTGCTACCACCAGCGGGTTCCAATTTGAATACTTTCAGAGCTGGAGCGTGGGTTTCCATTCGAACGACATGGCTTAGCCGTTGTATTTAATTCGCTGCACTATGTCAATGTCGTTGTAAAGCTCATATAGCTCATCGATATGCGGTACTCGCCGTCGCCAACTCGTAAAGGCCTGTAAATCTTCTGAAAAACCCGTTTTTTCCAATACTCCAAGAGCGGCTTCATCGGATGTTGTGTTTGTCCATGCTTCTGCGCGGGAGTGGTTTTCCTACGTCGAGAGAGGACTTCACTTCAGAATTGCCTACTCTGTCCAAAGTAGCACTTGTTGGCAAGAATGATTCTGCGTTGAAATTCAATGCTGACATTATTATCGGTGCTAATG
>NW_016172087.1:0-13535 GCF_001687245.7 Rhagoletis zephyria | reverse complement strand
GGACATGTTTCGATAGCTGAAACATTATTTTCGCCAAACCAAGAGAATATTCGCACGAATTGGGGAGCAAATAGCACTGTGCGGTGCCACACTGCTTTTCTGTACTACTTAATGGTAATAAGTGTACCGAGTTTGGTAAAAATTGATAAACCAGTTACCGAGATACCATACGTAGGCATAAGAGGGCGTTGCCACGCCTATTTTAAAAAATTTGTTTTAATATAATTTATTGTTAAGAGGTTATTGCAAACGTGAATTAAGAGTAAATTAGCTTAAGTAATATTCTATAATCTAACGTTATAGATATGGGAGGTGGGCGTGGTTATTGTCCGATTTAAAAATTCTCAAAATGTTTCTTAGTTTCACTCTTAGCAATGTTTGCACCAAATTGGGTGGGGTTTCGTGAAGCACCTACTGAGATACATAATTTTTATCATAAGTGGGCGGTGCCACGGCCATTTTTTTTTAATTTAATAATTGTCTTAGTTCGCCAAAACTGTACTTCTTATTCCAACTTTCAATCATTTGGATCCAGTATTTACCGAAAATACCGTGGTATGGGTGGTGGGAGTGGTTACCGTCCGATTTCGTACATTTTAAATACAGTTAGTGATCTTTATAGTGATACAACTTTTCGATTTCGATAGATATCCACGAAATTTTTTTTAAAAGTTAAAACAAAGTTTTAAGGGTAGCTACCTTATTTATAATTATTTTAAATCGCAAAAATTCTACAAAATTTGTCCTTGATAATAATAATAATAATAATAATAAAAATAAGTTTTTTAAGCCCGGGTAGCGACTCCTAAAATTGGTTTTCAAATTCTAAATATTTCGTGGATGTCCTTATTTTATGGTATCACAAAAGAAAATCTCTTAATTGTCTAAGTGAGCCTCGGTTACATGGGGCTGCCACCTAACCTAACCTCATTTTGTATGGACATTGACATGATAGTTTAAGGACCACCCTAATGTGTACGCATATGGATAGCAAAGAGTCTTGAGTATGAAAACAATTTCTTAAAGGAATAATAATATAGTGTCCATATATGAAAATATATTGAAAGATAAAAGATATCTGCTTATTTGCTACAGTGGAAGTAAATAAATACAATAAGCGGATATGGCAAAAAAGGGAGAAACTGAGCAATATTTTGCGTGAAAGCTGAAAAGCAATAAAGCTCAGCGTTTTCTAGCTTCGATGGAGACAAACCAGAGGAAAGCATAGGAGAAGTTTTTTGCAGCTACAGTGCAGAAGTGCAATGAAGCAGCAAAGCAGTAAAGTGGCGCAGCAGTGGCAGCACAAATGCAACGACAATGCAAAAGTCCTAATCAAATTCCGGATTGTAAAATACAAAGCAACAACAAATAAGTCAGAAATAACGGAAATAAGCGCACGCGGAGGCCATCATACATATGTACATATAGCATGGCAGAGCTTTGAGAGTATTAGGAACAAATGTTGTGCTAAGTAAAACTAAAATCTGGCCTTGGCTGGAGTTGCTCTACGGCAGCTCAGTTAGCCTCAGTAGACCGAATCTAAGCAAAAGGCAATTGCTAAGACACGCAAAAATTGAAAATGCTGATGCAGTCAATTACCATAGCAAGGAAGAGGGTAGAGCACGAAGGAAAACTCACATTGCACATTTGCCAATATTTATTTGAAATGCACAAAAATGCAAAAAAGGTTATGGGTTATAGGTTAAGGCGAGTGTGAATCGTATAAATTTTACACGATAATGGTGTCTATATATTTAAAAAAAATATACATATATACAATTCCATGCGCATATGCATGTACATCGTTATGTCTGCATTCGTTTGCCTTGTAATGCACATTCGTTCATTGGCTCTGATATCCATGTAATAAATTAAATCTTTTTCTCTTGGAAGGAAGTGAAGAAATTCACAGCGATTGCTCAATCGGAAAATCGAATGCGATCAGTCGGAATGCTTCCAAGTAAAATAACCAATAAAGAACGCATAAAGAAAACAACAACAACAATGTCGATAAAAGTGAATTTACAGAAAAAGTGAGCGAACGCAGCGCAAATAACAACAAGTGGTGTATAGTCGCTACTACCAACATCATCAAAAAGCAATAGGTGTGTACGGTGTCGGTCATAAATATAGAACGGCATTTCAAAGTGATATTGTTTTCCACTTATGTTTATTTTAAATTTTTTGAAATTTCAATTAAAATACAGCTCATGCTCTAGCAAAGCCCATATAAACCCCAGTTTAAAATTTTGTAGAAAACTACAAACAAAAAATGCAACAAATTTTCATCCAAATTTCAAACTTTTTTTCTGAGAAATGCTAGATTTTTTTTTTTGAGTGTACAGTTTTATAGCGTACTCAGCGAGCCTACACAATTCTAGTCTAAAAATGTGCAAATTTCAAGTGGTTTAATATTACCATTGATTTTTTTATTTTTTTTTTTTTGTTACGTCTGTTTCCATATAACGAATAAACAAAATTTATTTGTGTATGGAAGAAAACCGCAACGACTTCGGCAAAAAAAATCTAAAAAATCAACGGTAGCTTTTAGCTACTTACAACTTTCACTTTATTAGACTAGAATTGAAAGGGCTATAAAACTGTTTACTTAAAAACAATTCTGACACTTCCAAGAAAAAATTTTGAGGTGTGTGTTAAAATTTGTTGCATATTTGTGTAGTTTTTTTTACAAAGTTTATACTTTGCTTTAAATGAGGTTTGTAAGAGAGTTGACTGTATTTTAATTGAAAATTCTTCAAAAAAAAAAATAAACCTTAAATGGCAAACAATATCACCTGGAAAAAGCGGGCTATAGATATGAACGATACTGCATTTAGTTCCTTAAGTAAGTATTTGGCCGAGAAAAAGCGGCGCAACAGAGAAGTGAATGAAAAGTTGAATACAGTTACATTAAGAAGTTGCTATACACCTACACATACATACTCGTATGTATGTACATATTTTCTTGTTAAAAAATCGATTCTGTAGCATTTTTTTTCCATCAATTATTTTTTTCGGCATGCTGCAGCAGGTTTGAAATTTTGCGGAATTTTTTACCTAAAAAACGGCAGAAAAAAATCTTGGCACACTTAATCATCTACACATTTGTACATTGTGGCACTTGTCACAAAATTTGGATACATAATTCTTACTCAGCGAAAGTTTGACACCGTTAAAAGTGTGAAATTGAAAACCGCATAAATGAAGCCGTTAATCATATTCTATGTTCCTTTGTAGTTTATTTTTATACTTATTTTGGTTAGTGTGGTTGCCTTTCAACTTTAAAGTGAGACTGAAGGCGCGACTCACTGCTGGGAGTCTGCTACCCACCTCTACCTGCAACAAATCAAAGCTTCTTTAAGTGCTGCCTCTGTGTTACAGAAATATTTTTTAAGCATACACAATTTCAAAGTTAATTCACACTTTATTTTTGAAAGATATTTTTCCCTTTGAAATACCAAATTGAATAAATAATTATTAAAAAAAAAAATAAAAATGATTTTGTTACTAAAATTTTGTCTACTACTATTTATACGTAAAAACCAGAAATAATTTTTGGTAAATATTCCTTATGGAAAAGTGGTTTGTGCTATCGCAAACTTTTGTTAAGTTTGGTAGAGTGAAATAAAAAAAATTCTAAGGCAGCCTTTAGAAAAATTCTTATGCACGTTCCCTTTTAAAGAAAATATTAAATTATAAATATTTTTTCAATAACTAAAATTCATTAATAAGGTAGTCATTTCCTGATACCAAATGAAACAAAATTTGCCAAGAGTTAAAAAGTTTATCTTTATAAGTTGTTATTAGTTTTTAGTACATACCGATCACGAATGCAGCTCAAATCTAGTTTTCGAGAGAAAGGATATATGGGAGGTAGTCATGTCCTTGCACCGAAGAAAACAAAATTTGTCACACAGCTTTTCGGACCTCAATTTCACAGACAGCTCTACCAATTTTCGCTTTATTCTGTTTATAATTGTAACTAAAATTAAACTTTTAAAATTAAGGATGTATGGAAGGTAGTCATGTCCTTGCACCGATTTTGCCAAAACTTTGAATTTTTCTTACATATTCTGAACGAGCACACCAAATTTAATTTTTCTGCGATAACTCCCCTAATTATGCCGATTTACTGTATGGGGGCGAAACACTGTGCGGTGGGTCCAATGACTTCAATACGATTTTTTTTGTCGAGCTATTGATTTTGTAGAACCTCGCTCTTAGGCTTAACGGCAAAAGAGTTGCAGAAGTCTCTATTCCACCGCAAACATGAACCCGACTTTTCACTCCTTTACATGAGAGCTGTAGTGGACCTCACAAGGTGATAGGTGTTCCTTCGCTAGCTCCTTGCAATGCATATCTTGATTGGCAGTTATGTCAGCATTAGTATTTCTAAGAAGGTCTACGTCATACTCCTTTAATCGTTTGTCGCGAAGTAAAATTTCGGTCAATAAATGGCTTATAAATCTGTTAGGATTTTGATAACAAAATAGCTGTGGCAATTTATTTAGTTGGCTAACCTTTTGGTTTCCGTCTATTTGAATGAACTGATCCAATTAAAGTATACGTGTTCATTATAAATAGCATGTCGATGTACAGTGTTTCCATGTGGGCGGGCGAGAAGCGAGGAAAATTGGGCATCCATTGGTTGCCTTTTCTGTAAAATTGTATTTCACTTAATTATCAAAAAACCCCCTACCCATAACTTTTATAAACTCTCTTTTAATCATAAACTGCTCGCCAGGCAACCTTTAGAAACAGCTTTATTGACAAAGTAAGTAAACGACAGAGGATTAATAATGAGGAATGTATGGTGCGTAAGTCATTTTGTCAAATAATTCATCAGGTTGTCAGGCACAAAAATACCTCTGCATATACATGTGACAGCAAGCCACTCGATTACCAGTCTGCTAGGATGGCGCCCCGCGAGGCATAGAGCCTGCGGCAGGAATTTTTTTTCCGTTTTTTTCTTAATGCTGTTGCTTACTTCATTTGCTTTCACATTCAAGCCTTAGCAACAATATATCGTCCCATTGTGGCAATTGCTAGGCATCTATCTCTGGCGAAATGCTGTTATAAATATCAGCATTCCTGTGGCTGTTGTTTGGTGTTGTTGTTGTTGTTGTTGTGGTGTTTGTAATATCTTAACTCATATGCTTGTCATGCTATGCAGCGCTCCTTTGTTTCGGTAAAATGAGGAATTCAAAGCATCAGTAGAAAATTTGTCAGCTGGCTACGATAACTGCAAAATGATTAAACACTCAAAATTCTCGACCGTAGATGGTAGAATATTTTTGGGCGTACACATCATTGTGTACGTGCATTTGTGTTCTGTGTGTAAGAGAGTGGTGCGGCGTGTGTGGGTAAATTATAACAGCCTGCATATGCACACTGGCACGTCTAAGTAGACACATATCGCCCATATAATCCATGGAATCGCTTTGGGCTATATTGTTTTCAAGCTCTTCAAAATCTTTGACATTATTTGACTTTTATGTCATTACCATGTTACTGGCATTAAGCCCTGAAGCGTGCACATTAGGGTGGTCCTTAATATTATGAACATTTATATTTTGTATAGGGCACCACTTTATTTTGTTATACCTGCAAAATAAATAAAGAACAATACGAGTTTAAAAAAAAATAAAGAGTGTGAAAATTTTAGTAAAAAAAAAATAAATCGAAAAATTCGCAAAGATTTTGACTTTGACCAGGCATAACTCAACAAGTCAAACAGCAGCAGCAGATTTCAATTAACGTTTTTTTCGCATTTTCGCAACCCCTAAAAGTTCTTAAAATTTTTTCGTAAATGTGTTTATTTTGTACGTTAAATAAAACGTACAAAATTTAGATGCCGATATTTTAAGGATCACCCTAGTACACATTTATATATGCACGTTAGTATACACTGCTGCTACCAGAAACCGAAAAAGGAATAGAATTTATCTTTTGCAAATATGTACATGTGTATGTACTACGAACGCATGCATAAATATGTATGTATGTTCATACTATGTACATAAGTCTACATGTAGTCATCAGCATAGAGGCAAATTCAAGTGTTTACGTCTACATCGCATCGAGAATTTTAATTTATTGCCTCTTCACATTTGCTGCAAGCTTACAAGTGACATTTTTAAGTTCTCTCTTTGACTCTTTTAAAATTCTTTCACAGAGGCATTTTAAATAAATAATTTTCAATTTTTCATTTTCCTGCCGTTGTTTGATACCGCAATTTTTCCAGCATACCTCAAACCATAGACATCTATGTGCAAAAAATGAATTTTCGTTTGTGTGCATGCAGAAATCTTTCGTACGATAGAGGCATTGAGTACATTTTTTACTTACATATGTATGTATACACACACACACACACATATATGCAAATATGTAGATGACATATCAAGTCGGGTGCATGTGTTCAGTTTCTGTTGATTTTGTAATGAAGACATGCATATCATTTTTTTTTGTCGTATAAGAAATTACTTGTTATTTTTTGCTATTACGCTTAAGTGAATCAATAATTTTATTTTTTTTCAGAAATATGTATAGCCTTCTACTTCAGTTAGTTTAGGATAGGTTATACAGGAGGGTGTATAGGCACATTATATTGCTAGAAGAAGATTTCGCCATGCAAAAGAGTTAGTTGTTATCGACTACAGGGCTTTGATAGACGCCTGAATATTATGAACGAAGACAAGTTTAGATGTAGCTAGGTCGATCATATTTACCAGATTTGCAGTCATGTCGAATGAAAATAAGTATCTTAGCCTGGAAAACGCTGCAGTAATCTGGAAGTCAATAGGACGCTCTCAAATGTGATTTCTTAGGGAAGACGCAAGGTCCTGTTCATCATTTCCTCATCGTCTACTCTGTTCAGAATGGCAACATAGCTCTTGCAAGTTATTCGCAACTACTAAGTGGTAGAGCTCTTTAATATAGATGTGGAAATTTTCATGTACATATATCATAGGCGTATTGTCCGAGAGTATCTCGAATGTTTTCCAAAAAAGAGGATAAAGGTATATTTCGGAAAAAAATAAACATTAAGACGGTTCTGAGTAGCTTTTCAATAGTGCTAGAGTTCCGGAAAAGGTAAAAAAACTTCTGCAATATTACGCAAAAAAAAAACTTTTTTTTTAAATTCGAAAAAGTTGTATTTTGGAAAAAATAGAAAATAAACTGTACTGACTAGCTTTTCTATAGTCCTAGAATTCCTGAAAAGGAAGAAAAGGTTCTGCAAAATGCAATAGTTGTAGAGTTCCCGAAAATGAATAAAAAGTTCTGCAAAACTACGCAGAATTTTTTTTTTCGAAAAATCCGAAAAACTTAAATTCGAGACATACCTTATTAACCTGTTTATAGATTTCTTTCAACATCCCGAATCATTTCGGTAATCCCGTTAAGCAATCATCCTGTAATGGAGAAGAGCCGAATCGGAAAGCTTTTCCTTTCCGTCTTCGTTGCATAGGCACTTCTATTACCCTGTCAGTGTAGAGATTGTCGGTGATCCACCATAAGAGCTTAGACATTCGTCTTGGGCGCTAGGTTAGAACAGAGCATTGACAGCCTATGAGCGTCTTGGATGTTGCTATCCACTGTCTCTACATCTTCAATTTGGAGGATCTTTGCACAGCTATTACCACTAGAGTTTCTCTTAGAGATCGTAGTTTATTTTTCTGGGAACTTAATTCCTCCACGTCTGTTGGCAATATATATTTCCGATTAAAAAAAGTATATAGTACTTGTATTGTTGAGTTAGTTCCTTAAACAACAAATTTAATAATATTTAGCCCACAATTTTTTGGTGTGCTCTGAAATAATTCATTAACGGACAAGTGATATGCTGTTTTGATCGGAAATTTATGCTGATTAAAGTAAAAAAACTTTATTAAAAAATTTAAGATTAGCGCATCGATGCTAATATAACTACGAGTACGAAAGTATTAGTTTCGCGTTATCAATTGTTACCACTTTTTTATAACATTCGATCAAATGCGGCGATACATGGCGTATGAGTAACATTATTTCTTGCTTATATTTCAAGCGAAATTGAGAGATAGAAATGACCGACATCTCTTCTTCATTAGAAGAAAATCTGTATGCAAACTGCAAACTTTAAAGCCTGTACGATATGTATTTATATGTAGGTATGTTACCATTTACTCTTAAAACTAATTTTATTTCATAAATTTTCATGCTACCAACTGAATATTGAAAATTTTCAAAATTCATTTAAAAATTTCTCCTGCATGAAAAACGAAATATTTTTTAAAATAATATATTAAATGAAACTGCCATCTGTCGCAGCAATAGCGTTCATTTGGCTGGATCATTGCAATCAAAGTGAACTGTCACAAAAGTTAAGCAAAACTCCAACATGGCGCAAAAATAGTGAGCAAAGTTAAAAAATTCAACAAGCGTTAAAAAATATTTCATAAATTTTGTAATATTTGTCAAAGTCACCTTCAACAGTTGCCAAACAAACTTTAGTACACACAGCAGCGCAGCAATAACAAACTTATGACAAACCAAAAAAAAAAAATTGAAAAATAAAAAATTGAAAAAATTGAGTGTCAGCGAGGCGGGTGTAACAAAATACTAGCCGTACATGCTCATGTACATATTTAAGTATGTATGTATGTACATGAATATGTGTACGATATTTTATTCAACGCAAACCACTTCAAAAATATGTCTTATTTAATACCAAAATCGAGCAATAAAGCAGTCATTACTTGTTCATCCATTTGGATCAATAAGTGCTAGGCTGTTTTTTTTTAATTCTATTGAGTCCTTGCTTATTGATACGTTCTAAAGTAATAACCGAGCAAAGGAATATACGAATGTTGTACTAAACCACCCTCGAGGTACCACCTCTAAAAAAAATTTATCGAAATCGGTCCATGTGGTTCAAAGTTATGCTGTAACAAACCTCTTTTGAAGTCAGTTAAAAAGGAGTAAAAATGCGCGAGGCTTGGAGATTTGTGGAGTAATGCACTGGCCTGCAAAGCAGCGATCTAAAGTTAATCTTTAAATGATCCTATTTTGTACTGGGTAAGTATTATTTACGTACATTTGTCTGCATGTATGTATGTATGTATATGTTTAGTCACTCAGCAGTTTTGGTCTAGTTGTTATTGCCATTTTTTTTAGTTAGCTACGTATGTATGTACAACTTTTTACCTTATTTTTGCAATTTCCAGCAGTTTTTGTCGCCGACGCCGCTACAGCCAACTTCGCCATCGTCCCCATTAATTTATGGCAACGCGGTAAAGCGTAAAGCAACAAATCACTTTAACACGTTTGTAAAATATGGATATGCACATACATACTTACATATGTATATATGAACGTACCAGTGTGTGCGAACATACGCACAAAAACTTACATGTAAATGCAGGTTCTCGCTCGGTTAGCCGCCTTCAATGTAGCCTCAAATAAATATACTGTGTAATGTAGAAAGAAAGAAATATTAAATTTCAAAAAAATATGGTTGCTCTACAAAATTCGCAGTCAAACGTTGCTCTAACACGCAGTCAACGTGGCTAAAAAGTAACGGTATCAGCAACAGATAGGGGCGTCTAAGCATGTCGAAAAATCGAAAGGTGGGTGAGTTGAGCAGCAAACAGAGTGTGGCAGTCGTCGTGGCAGGTGAGTAGGGTGTAATTGGGATGAGGGGGTAACAAAGCTAACGGTAACAATTGCAGTGTAAATATTTACGAAATGTAAATACCAGAAAAGTGATATATGTATATATGTTTGCATGTGTACGTAAACTTACTTACCTGCATATGTAACGTAACTTTCGTACGTTATAAGGCGCATTCGCTGGCGGCTAACCGCACGCATACTTACACACAAAAATACATACTGCCGTAAACTCGGTATATTCTCGACGCCAGAATGTAGATGTTTGTTGGCACGCCTGCAGAGTTATGAGCGTAGTGTGGAATTTCAAATGTTTTTTAACCGCAAACATTTATTAGCCGTACGTTCGCTGCTGCTGCCAGCAATTGTTGAAAGTGAAATGTATTTTTAGAAAATTATAGCTTTTGCGCATAGGGAAGAGTGTAGCCGTTTCGGATTTTATTTTTTTGAAATACCTGATTCTTTCAAGCTAATGAAATTTTTTAATACTTTTGTTGTTTAAGGAATAATTTCTTGCTTTTTAAAAAAATTAAAAAAAAAACAAAGCATGACAAGTCAGTAAAAAGTGTCCTTAAAGTGATGCGTATAAATGGAAATAAATACAACTTTATACATAAGTAGCTATAAATATAAGTTTATATAGTACTCTAAACATATGCAAAAACGTACATACTCTGAAGGCAGATACACACGAACTATAAGCGTAAGAGCGACCCAAATGCATAACAGGCCAAGGACTGTGACTTCAGCATCGTTCTCCAAAAAGTATTTGGGAAATTCGTGCTGCAACAAACCCAACAACTAGCTGTAGTTCTATCCGCGCTGCTATGGAACCTACCACCTTACCATAAGATTTTAAGTTTACTGGACACAAGCCTTAACCTGGGCACCTGAACTTAACTGTAGATGGAAACTTAATTATTACATGGATACTGGAAAATTTTTGGAATCCCTCATAACTCGGATCAGTGTGTATCTAGACTGTATCCCTTATAGAATGATTGTATGGGGGTCAATAATGATTTTTGAAAGGTTTCAAAGGCAGTTAAAGCTAGTGATTTAAACAAAATTGCTGTCATTAAAAAAGTAACAGATATACTGACTTAATTCGTCGATAAAGGAGGTCAAAATAAAGTAAAGTACGTTGAAGCTGTTTTGAATTGTCGCATCTTTTTCCGATAGATTTCCATAGTACGAAGTCTTTTTTTACTGTAGGTGTTATCTCTGTTCTCCATGTACACTGGAATCAGTTTAGCGATTACAAAGGATGCTTTATCAGAAGTTGTGCGGAATTCGCAACCAAGTGACAACACTTCTCAATTTCATTTCAGCATATTGTAAAACTGGGATCTGAACATGGGCGTCGCTACCTAGGGTCAGGGAGGTTCTTGCACTTAATTCAACTAAAATTGAATACCCAAAAATGTGTGTAGTTTATTTTTTTCCTAAATTTTGTATAAAGTTTGTAACTGTGATTTATGTGGTTTTTGTTAAAGCTTAAACGATATTTTTTTTATAGAAAAATAACAAAAAAAATTGCTCGAAAAACATTACGAAAAGTTCTTGAAAAGTTTTCCGAAATAGGGCGTTTCGGAACTGGTTGCCGAGAAACGTCGATCTTCCACTCAGGTGTCGATTTCCTGTTAATATTCCTCTATTTGCATAAAAACCAGTAAAAAAATGTAAGTTTTGTACTGCACTCTACTTACTAAACTAAATTTGTATTTGGATGTTAGTTAAGATTGTCTTGTTAAATGGAACCATTTAGTTTACACATATGTGTTAGTAACGATTAATCAATAAACTACATTAAAATTTTGAAATACAATTTTCGAGAGATTTATTTATGTGTCAGCCAAGATTCATTGATTATTGCCGCTTTAATTCTAAATCAACTCGATTTTTTACAGTTCTATTAAACCTTTTGAAGTTGCTTAAATATATGTATGCATGTACTATATCTCCTGAATAAATGTTATTATTAATGACAGTGTATATTGTAATTATACTTGAAATTAGTTGTTGAATTCCGCCCCTATCTAGCTTTACAACGCTGACAACCCTATGTTACAATGCTACAACCCTCGAACCGTTAAATAAAAATTGACACTTAATTACGATTTTCGTTGAGAGTATTAATGGCAAATATCGAGGTGAAATATTTTAGTCATACTCGTTGATTTTCGTTTGAAATGCACACTTCATCAAACTATGGTCAATTCACAGTCCGCCCCACAGTGTAAGATTTGACCCACCTAGCTGCTTTTAATTCTGCAATTCGAAAACAATTGAAGATAGATTAATAAAATTTTGCACAAGGTACGTTATAAGATAGGCGAAGCTTTTTACAAAAAATCGGTCATTTAGAGTTACTGCCACGCCACCCTATTATATAACTGCAATTTATAAAAATGCAAAAACTGAAATATTTAACAAATTACAAAGGCTAAAATGCCTAAAATTGATATTTAGAATTTCCCTATAACAATGAATTATTAACTGGCAAAAATGGATTCAAAAATAATTTTTTTTTTTAATTATGTGCGTGGAAAATATCGATAAAAAATCAAGTTGGGTCAACGAAATTCCGTTATAAGTTCAATATTTCTTGCTCTATTTACAAAAGTGGGATACTATTGGAAAGGTTGTGATTTAGGCTTTCTCTATTCAAAGCGGAAATACAAGAATTTGTCTCGGCCGAGATAAAATGCAAATGAATTACTCGAGGAAAATGAAATTCCCAGTAGGCCAGAAAAAAAAAATTTCATCAAAACCTGCACTTTCCAGCAGCTAAAATTATGTTGTTTAAAGTCTAAGAGGAGTGGCAAATAAACTGAGATACAAACTTTATCGAATAGTGGCGGATAACGAGTTTGCGGGCTAATGAAATTAATAAATTGCTAAAAATAAATTTTAATTAACATCGTTTTACTTTAACATGAAATACGCAGTCCTAGTTTACTAAAATCCCAAAAATGTATATTCATTAAAAAGAACATACCTAAAAAAATAAGACGAAAATGGTATTTTAGCAATTGTTGCATAAATCACAAAACACCGACAAATTTAACATTGAGATGCAGTTTCTAATATTCAATTTTAAATAATACTGCGCTCGGTAATCTTCCAAATCGAATCCCGTCCCGCCCTACACTTTGGTTTAAATTTTATAATTGTTATTGTTTCGTCTTTAGCAGACATTTCTAAAAACATTTTTGACGTTGTTTTGAAATTTGGCGACATAAAATAATGTAATTAATATTTTCTAGAATATAGAAATAATACACTGTCCGCCCTTCCTACAAATATCAAAAAAATAATAAAATAAAAACCAAGAAAACAAAAAAAAAAAATCAAACAATACAAACGGCTAACCCCTTCAGGCGAACCATAAATAAGTTAAAGCTGATAATCAAATAAGTTCAGAAGGGGGAGGCGTGGCACACTTCTACTACTGTCACGCGGCTACATTGTGCCAATGGTGTTAAAGGACCAGCTGCAAAACGTTGGGGGCACGACAAACACTGGCAAAGAATATAATCTCAATTAAGAGAAAAGTCAATGGCTGACTGGCGGGCGTCAACCACATCACCGCCGCCGCCTGCCTGGTTGTCGGTCTGTCTGCCAGTCTGTCTGCCAGTCAGTCGCTGTGGTTAGACTGCCTATACCCATTTGCAAGGTACTGCTGCAAAACGATGCTGTCGAAAAACACCAAAAAGTAAGCTTTTGGTAAAAGCGAGAAGCAAAAAAAAAAAATTTGAAACTTAAAAGAATTAAAAAATTAAACAAAAGCAAATAAAATGGTTAAAGAAAATATGTACGTATTTCGTTGGTAAGCAGCGTTTGCCGAAGCCAAAGAAAAACCGTCGTGGCAAACCGAAAAA
>NW_016172086.1:3761-13536 GCF_001687245.7 Rhagoletis zephyria | reverse complement strand
TATATCTTCATAGTTTTCCAAATCAATTATGTGATATATCTTACTGAAACTCTGTATAACATCCAGCTTTTCTTTCTTTAGAATAGTATAATCCGTTTCATAATTTAGTGGTGTTATCCTTATATCTTGTGCGTCAACCAAAATTATAGTTGATAAAAATATAAGTAAGACTGAAAATGGAAAGAAAAATAACAGTATAATTAATTAAGTAATTATTTTGCAAATTTGTGTTTCCTCTTAATTCTCTGTGGATGTATGTGTCTATTTCTATTATCTAACACTTTTCCATTATTCAATTTTACTTTTATTTTTTTATATTTCGGGTCACTCTTTCTTATCCTATCTACTTTTACAAAAATATAGTCTTTATCGATTAAAACTTTGTCAGTTCTTGTTATGTTTTTATTATTAATAGACATGATTTGCTTTTTTATTATTTGTTCTCTTATTTTTGAGAATTCTTCATTTGTAATTTTGTTTGTCACAAAATCAACTGGTCCCTTATTTATAGTAGAATGAATGCTTCTATTATAAAAATGTACCGATTTTATTACTCTTTTTAAAAATGGTTCTTTATTATTTTGTGATTTTAAAGGACGAAGGTGTTCATTAGTTGTACCGTGTACTCTTTCAATATCACCATTACCCGTTTTGACTAGTGGTAATGTGAAATGTACATAGATCTCTTCAGTATTAAAATATTCTCTCATGTATGAGTTATTAAATTCGTTATCAAAAACGTATTTACTTGGTTTTCCAAATATTGAATGCCTATAATTAAAGGTTTCAATAAATGTTTGACTGTTTCTATCAGTTATAGGTGCTATAAACAAATGTTTGCTGAATTTGTCAATAAACGTAAAAAATATTTGCCTTTCCGCAATATACAAATCTTCATGTATAGTTTCATTTGTTGATTTCGGAATTTCTGTTTTTTCATACTTGATTTTATTTTCATATCTATCGTGTTTGGCATGTTGACAAATTTCACAATTGTTTATATACCTTGTTACTAATTGTTTCAATTTTGGAATATAAATTTTATCTTTTAAGTCTTTGAAATTTTCATCGATTCCGCGATGATTAAGTCTTACATGTTCTTTTTCTATGATTTCGAAGGCTTTTTCTTCGTCTTCGATATCATCCAAAAAGATAATGCTTTTTAATGCCTTGATACTTGAATTTCCAAGGGTTTTAATAAATGCCTTTGAAATTGTATGTATTTTCTTTCATTCGGACAATATACCGTAAAATTATTTAAGTTTAAGTTCTTTAAAATTTCCCCGAAATTTTCGTTTATCACATTTTCATAAATGAAAATTCGTTTGTTTCTGGAAATGGTTGTTTCGTGAATATCCTCACTATTCACTTTATCTACAGTGATAATAATTTGATTTTTAAACAAATTAATTGGTTTCTCTGTGATCCAAATGTGATCATTTGTATCCTCTATTGCACTATGTATAGTTGCACATGAAGACTGTACATCGTCTTGTGTTTCATCTATGTCCATATCTTCCAATGCGTTTACTTGTAATCTACTCAAAAAGTCCGCTACGTTATTTTCTTTTCGTTTAATATATTCGATATTAAATGAATACTCATTATGTGCCAATTTCCATCTTGTAAATTTACTGTTTTCTTCTTTTAAATTATTTAACCAAATTAAAGGTTTATGATCAGTTTGTAATTTAAAACGGTTTCCATACAAATATGGTTTAAAATATTTGCATGCCCAAACTATGGCTAATAATTCCTTTTCTATTGTTGAATAGTTCTTTTTTCACTGTCGCAAAGCGTTCTGCTTGCATAACAAATAGGATGTCCGTCTTGAGAAAGTACAGCACCAATTGCGAATGTACTTGCGTCTGTTGTTAAGACAAACTGGGTCTCAAAATCTGGCTATTTTAAAATTGGATAATCTATGAGAAGTTGTTTTAATTTCTCGAATGCATTGATATATTTTATATCATTTCTATCTATTTTCTTGTCTTTCTTTAGGTATTTCACTATTGGATACGCAATTTTACTGTAATCTTTGATAAATTTTCTATAGTATCCAGTTATACCTAAAAATGATTTAATTTCCTTCACTGTAGTTGGTAATTTAATTTTTTGAATTGACTCAATCTTTTTCGGATTTGGCTTTAATCCTTGGTTTGTAATAATATGTCCTAAGAATTAAAAAAAAAGAACATTTGTCAATTTGAATGGCATTCTTACGTATTCGTAATGTCCATACTCAGTTGAAAAAGCGGTTTTATGCCTGTCCTTGGGATCCACTAAGATTTGATGAAATCCTTTAGCCAAATCTAGTGTTGAGAAGTATTGCGCCTTTTCCAGTTTGTCAAATATACTGTCTATATTTGGAACAGGAAATTTATCTTCAGTAGTTACCTCATTTAATTTCCTATAGTCGATGACTATTCTCCATTTCTGAACTCCTGAATTGTCCATTTTCTTTGGAACTATCCATAAGGGTGCATTATATGGTGAAAAGCTCTTCTTTATGATTCCATTGTTTTCCATTTCATCGATTTGTTTCTTTATTTCTGTCTTGTGAACATCGGGGTACCTGTAAAGTTTAGTATAAATAGGTTTATTAGTGACTGTTTCAATAGTGTGCATTACCTCATTTACGCTTGTTAAATTATCCCCCTCTTTAAAAAATAATTCTCTATTGTGTTTTATAATTTTTTGCAATTCGTGTTTTTCCTTAAGATTCATTGCATCGTTTTGCATTTTTTTTTTAATTTAATTTTTACTTACATTCTCTGTTTGTATTTCCTCCGTTTCCATTACATCATTGGTATATTCTTTAGAGTCCTGTACGCAATAATCTTTTTTATAGTCTTCGTTAAACAAATCTTTCATATTTAGTTTAAACTTCTCTTCTTCTTTGGTATCCTCGTTGACATATTCCCTGTCACTATCGAGATCATACACGCTTATAAAATCCTTTCCTTCTCTCTTTTTATATAAACCTGTATTTTCTTTTCTTTTAAGAAAATGTTCATTTTCTTTGTGGCTTTCTAAATTTCTAAAACGTATTTCCTGCCCGTTCACTTTCATTATGTTCGTTTTGTAGGATAATTCCATTTGTAATGGAATTAGAACATCGTTTCCCAATATTCCATTATAAGGTTTATCCTCAAACGCGTCCATAACTAAGAAAGTTACGATTGGTTTGCTTTTATTAAATTCTCTTGGTAACCACGTCAAGATATTTGTATCCGCGATTTCCTTCTTCTTTCCGGTTATTATTATTCTCGGAACTTCTAATTTGCTTTCTTGTTCCCTTGGGAAAACTCCTCTATTTATAATAGATGCCTCTGCGCCTGAGTCCACTAAAAGTTTCACTGGTATTCCTCCAATGTTCACTTCGATTATTGGGAATCTCCTTTTTCTTTGACCTTCTTCTGCAAAGCTTTCAACTAAAACATTATCAATTTTCATAGGCTCGTATTACCGCGAGTAAACTGTGTTGGTTGATAGTTTTGTTGCATGTTCACATTCTGCTGTCTTGCATTCACTGTGGGTTGTTTGTTTTGCGATTGATTATAATTTATATTTAAATCACTTGGTTGATTCACTTGATTTTGTTGGTTCTGATTCACATTTTGATAGCGTTGATAATTCTGATAATTTCGTGGTGCACTTGTATATTTATTTTTATCGCTTTTGTTCTCATCACTCGAATTAAACTTTGTAAATTGATACTTCCTATCCGACCGCGTCCAATTATTTTGTTCTAAAATCCTATACGCTTCGAATAAAGTTTTAATATCCCGCGAAATTATAATGCTTGCCGCGTTAATTGGGATTTTTTCTTTTAATAAGTTTAAAATTGCTTCTTCGTTACATTCGGGTTTTCTATCTCGATTTTTCTTCCGACAAATGATACTTATTGTTCATTCGCGTTAAAATACTAGATAATTCATTATACGTTTGAGTTATATTCTTATGCTGAATCCTTTCTGCAATTTCCCTCAACTGTAAGAACGTATTTCTCTCACTGAAATTTTCTACTTATATCCTTTTGATATCCTCCCAGCTAGTATTGTCTATACTATATCTTAGTAATGTGGTATTCGTTTTCCCTAGGATTTTAGCCCTAATCTGTAGTACTACGAACTTTCTTGATTGTACAGAATAACTACTCATACTATTTATTAAAAATTCTACTTTGGCCACGATTTGTACAAGTTTTGCCGCACTGCTACCATTATACTCACCCATTCGATTAATGAATTTGAGTGGATCGAAATTGATTTCGAAATTTCCCCCTACTGCTCCTTGTCCTAATGATCCTTGTGCTGAAGTTGCCATGGTGTCCTCGTCTTCTTCTGATACTCTCCTTGGTATATAATAAGGTTTCATAAAATGCTCAATATACACAAATGTAATATTCGATTTACAATTGTTTTACCGGATTCTTTTTCTTTTGTATAAAAAATTTTATAAGATTGAAATATTCTTTTCAGGATTTTTGGTCTGATCCCAAGAATAAAATCTTTTTTCTTTAAAAAAAAATTTATGCTTTTTAAGAAAACTCCTTCGCTTAAGTTAGTTGAGACTGCGCCAATAATAGAATCACGTTGTGACTCTATTTTAAAATAAAAGATATTCTTTCTTTCAATTACAAGATCGTGCAATCCTAGAGCTGGATCCGGAACTGGAACTTCTACCTGAACTGGTCACTTTCACTTTAGAAATAGAACTGATTTGCAAAGTTTGCAAATTCCTCTTTTATACCTTATTCCTGGAGTGGCATGATCGAATTTGACCAATCAGAATTCGATCGCTCCAATTTCATCTTTTGGAATGCAAACATTAATTCCTAGCTATTTCATGCTACTTAACACTTGCAGTGGAGTAAGGTTTATGAGTACTTATGTTACTCCGGTGATTTACTTTTAATTGCAGATGAGGCGTGAGGTACGCGCTGCTTCACTTGATCTTACATATGCTTGCAATAAACATGTACGCATGTACGTATGTATGTGTATGTGGATTTATGCATTGTGTAGTCTCAAATTTATGTAGCCGGTGCATGTATGTATGGATGTGTGTACGTTGCCCGCTACTGTGCATTGTGTGGTGTCGAATTAAGTGTGTTTATAATTGGTATGGTCGGTGTCCATTGACTTGGATATCGGACTAATAGAGTTTGTTGTAGTTGTTGTTGGTATTGGAGATATTGGTGATGACGTTGGGAGTGTGGTGGTTGAATGTGTAACTATATGTATTTCCAGGGGAAAACATAAGAATAGGGCACAAAATGATATACTCCTGCAATTTATGGAGAAGTACCCGGACATCGCCAAGGGCTTTACAAAAAGGGATAAACAATTAGTAGACTCCCTTTGTCAGCAACTAGCCGAATCACTAAACAGTGCTGGCCCGCCTACAAAGGATATAACTGGTTGGAAAAAGGCAATAAACAAAGCGTACTCGTGCATAATGACCAACCGTTTGTTACTCTCTAATTTTCTTCTAATTTCAGGTATGGACGGACTGGAAGAGTGAGGGGAAGAAGTTGGTGCAGAATAAAGCCGAGGAACGCGCCACTGGTGGAGGACCCTTTTCCAAGAATACACTGACCCAGACGGAGGAGAGTATTGTGCGTACTTGCGGAATGGTGCAAAGCGTTGAAGGTTTCTCAGGATCAGCACTTGGTCTCGAGGAAGAGTACCTCATATCTAGTGAAGATGACATGCCTTCAACTTCTGCGAAACGTCCACGCCTTCAATGTCTGCAAGTTCAAAACCCAACAGCGAAGAAAAGCACAAGTGAGCGTCTAAACAAATTTATGCAGTTGGATAAGGAAGCGGGACGTCCGAAATAAAATGGACGCTATGTTAAAAATTCAACAGGAAGGAAATTAATCGAATAGGCTACTAATTAATGCCGTTAATAACTTAACGCAGTAGTTTACGTCCTTTAATGCCAAAATTATTGAATTGCTAGAAAACGTGAAGAGGATATTCGGAATAATTATAAGACTTGCTGTCTAAATAGGTTGTGGACCTTTTTAATTTCATATATGTACCTTCACATTTTTAGTACAAATTAGTTTTATAAGTATTCCCAAGAATGAATGTTTTAGTTTTCTATATTTTTGAACAACACTTTTTTAAATATACCAATTAAATTTTTAACTAATTGCAATTCTTATTTAATGCATGTATGTATATAAATAATACCGAATTATTTACTTGTAGGCACAAACTAGCCAGAATATATTTCCGTACGGTGTTTTTTTTTAATATTTGCAATATTTTGTGTACATTTCTTTCGTCAATTTTTGCATCTAATGGTATATAAAATAATGATGCAAAGGTTTTACAAAATTTAGGAAAACTTGACAAACTTTCATAAAAATTTTCAACTTTCTAAACTTTCTAAAACTAAATTACGAATACTTCTGTGAGTGACTGTATGTAAATCTCTTATTTGAACAGTGAAACCCGCTTAAGTACCCCCCGCTTAAGTACTTAACCCGCTTAAGTCACCAACATTTTTGGGCAATGTGAATGTAATCTGAAGAAAATCCCTCTCTTATACCTCCCCGCTTATTTACCCAACCCACCTAAGTACCTCAATTTTTCGTACCCCATTTACCATTTTACCTATAATTTTCCCCTTTTAAGTGCTCTTTTAAAATTCCTTAAAATATTTACATATTTTGAATCTCAGTGGCAGCGTTACACACCTTCGGCAAAATAATTATAAAAAATCAACGGTCACTTTTAGCCACTTGAAACTTGCACATTATCACACTAGAATTGAATGGGCTATAAACCTGTATACTCAAAAAACACATCTGAGAAAAAAAATTTAAATTTGATAAATTTTTTTTCTTTAAGTATTTTATAAAATCTTAATCTTAGGTTTACATGGTATTTGTTAGGGAATGAACTGTATTTTAATTAAAAATCATACTTCATTAAATGTTATGTTGTATTCAAGGATTTAGATATTTTTGTAAGTTAACAAAAAGATGTAACTACATCAACAATTATCTTCGCTTAAGTACCCGCATTGGGGTACTTAAGCGGGTTCTTTTAAGTACCCAACCCGCCTAAGTCGTTCAAAAGGCTGACATTTTTCGTGATGTACTTAAGCGGGTTTTACTGTAATTGAATTTAACACCTAACTAAATAAAAGCAAAAATTTTTATCCCCAACAGGCTTAAAAATTTAAATTATTCGGTAGTCAATTTCTTTAAAAACTCTCAGAGTATTCATCTGAAAGTTCAAGTACCACTTAACCACGTAAACCTCGTCAATAAACCGGTTTTCCATCGCACCGGACAATAGATTCTGGTTTTTGTCCAGCATTTTCACATAGACCACTTCTTTTGGCGTTAGTTGAATATTCGCACTTTTGAATGCAGCATTTTCGTATGCACTTTCACCAGCTTGCCATAGTTTCGTAGCAGAATCAGCAATTCCACAAAATCCTCATTGACATTCTTGACATGTGCCCGTTGTTGGTTAAATGGGTACTGGAGCAAGATAAGGTCCCCGATGATACCTGCTAAAGAATTATTCAAAGCAAAAAGGGAATATTCATATTCATGCTTTAATAATCATTAATTTCCTTCACTTACCTTTTACTTGGCAACCTGCAAAGCATAACCTCCGACTTAAGCGACACGTTATTTAACTATAGTTGTCACAAATTCATCAGGTTTTAAATCATCCAAAGCAAAGACTTCTTCGTCGACCGTCTCTGCATCATCGGTTCGAATGTAAGGTGTATCCAAGCACTCGCACCTTATGTTTTGTTTTATTTGCCTATTTAACCAGCTCCTAATCCTGATCATAATTCCCCTTATAGGTGGCCTTAATAGAGCGATACGAAAGTACGACCCCAAATTTTATATATAACACCAAGATTACGTCACCCGTTCACAAGTGGTGTACTCTCTTGTATTGTTGCTCAATAGCTTGTTCATTGGACCACGTGGGTAAATTTAAAGTTAAATACACAAGTTTGGTAAAATGCATTACATACAAAACGCGTGCATTAATTATCTGTAATTAAAAAAGAAGTCGTAAAACACGTATGTAAATGCAGAGTAAACTATTTGCATTTGCGTTGTTGGTGTTTCCATAAACACATAAACTATTTCCTTTAATATCTTTTATACATTAATTAATACCTCCGTTTCTCTCTACCTCCTAAATAAATTCAAAGTTTGCATGGAACATAGACCATAGTATACAATGTTGTAAGGCATTATTGCTTAAAGACTATTAGCTATCTCATCCCTTATTCTACGGCCCTCATTTTGTATATTGCTGTTTTGCAGCATAAAAGTGTCTTCATGAACATTTTCTGATGCAGTAAAATTAGCATTTTCATTCCATTCTACATTTTACTGCCGACAGATGTTATGCAGCGCGCAAAAGACATTTACAATTTTAACTACCTTCCTAGGTTGATAGTGTAAAGTTTTTTGCAAGCAACGAAATCAAAACACCTATAGTTCGCTCTATTATGTTGCGGGCTGAGGAATGCGCGTTATTAAATTTGTATTGTTGAGTTGCATATTGGGGATCCCAATAGGGTGTTAACATAAATGCATCGATACCACATCCGGAATCGCCCAGTAGTCTGGATGATCGGTCCCCATTTGCATATTCCCGTAGAAAATATTGCCGCGCATTGCTTACATTCCATACGAAAGAATCGTGGCTTGTGCCGGGGTATCGTGAACCAACCGCACGTATTATCATATTGCTGTCACAAATCTAACAAAAAACTTTAAATTTCTTACATACCCTCAATATCAAAATATAAAATTTACTTACAATCATCGCATTCATACTAAAATATCCTTTTCTGTTGAAGAATAAATGTTCATTGTTATGAGGTTTAATTATTTGAATATGCGTCCCATCGATACATCCAACGATGCAAGGAATTTTGAATTTGTTGTAAAAAATAATCCCTCGACGCTGTTTTTTCGTCTGGATCCATTTTCAACTTGACCCATTGAAGGCAAATGTGATTCTCCAAAAGTCTTAACATTTGTGTTAAAATTTCAGATACAGTGCTTCTATCCAAACTTATATTCATATCATTCCCTGCGGAACGCTAATATGATCCTTCTGCTAGGAAGCGAAGCACTGCGCACAACTTAATAATTGGCGAAATGGAAGTTCGTTGTATATACCTTTCGATAGTATTTAGTACCATTACAAATGCCTCTTTTTTTAACCGATAATGAGCTACAAATCTGTAAGGACACAAGTATGCTGCCTCAAATGACAACACTTATTTGCGTGTATACTTAATGCTTTGCTCTTGCTTACACAGACTCCGGCAGCTTCAGAGGATTGTTGTGATCTCGTAAAACTGGGAAAATTTTCCAATACGGAACCCGGCTTTTAAAAAAAAGCAAAAATGAGGGGGTTTAGAGCGGCTTTTTGTGATTGTAAATCTGAAAACCGCACCCTCCGGAGGCTTATAGTTTTTATGAAAATTGAATTTTAAGTTGCAAAAAATGTCAACTTCAACCTCACTTTTTGCTTTGTAAACCAATTGTACTACAATGTCGGTGCTGCCACACAACAAAAAATGCCCAAAAAATAGCACTGAAAACGAGAAACAATAAAAACGGGCATTGTAATTAACTTTTTTTTTAAATTAAATATCGATGTATTGATCAAAAAAAGTGATTCAGTCTAAAATCGAGAGATTTTGTAATAAAAATGTTAACTTAGTTATTTATCGAAGTATTGATTTTTATGGGAAAAGCGGC
>NW_016172086.1:0-2641 GCF_001687245.7 Rhagoletis zephyria | reverse complement strand
ACAAGCGAAAATTTTTAATAAAACCGCCCGATTTTTTTATTAAAATTTTTTATAATTTATCGAAGTATTGATTTTTATGAAAAAAGCGCCGCAGGCGAAAATTTGTAGTTGTTGGTAGAGTGAATTTCTTCCAGGTGAGAGTATCCACTCTACTTCTTCGGGAAATTTAATCGCGGTTTTGTTTAAGAACCAGTTATCGTTTGTTGCGATTCTCAATTTTCTCATTAGAGCCGCAACCTCGTGGCGGCTTTGCTGACCACGGCTGTTAGCGCAGTTGAATAAAAAATACAAATTTTTAATAGCACTACTTCGTCTTAACTTTATTTAGCGTTTATTGTTCTTCAGTGTAGTTTTTTACTATGTTAATTAGCAATTAACAAAACTAGCGGTTTTACAATTTTAGCAACTTACTAAGCGATTTTTAGCGCTTTAAAATATTTCGTGTATTTAGTGTGCCTCTTTGACAACAAGAGGTGGCCTGTTATTCTAAGAACCGCTTTTTATACTTTTGTATGTACACTACAAGTACAAGAATATAACCCTCAATATCAAAATATAAAATTTACTTACAATCATCGCATTCATACTAAAATATCCTTTTCTGTTGAAGAATAAATGTTCATTGTTATGAGGTTTAATTATTTGAATATGCGTCCCATCGATACATCCAACGATGCAAGGAATTTTGAATTTGTTGTAAAAAATAATCCCTCGACGCTGTTTTTTCGTCTGGATCCATTTTCAACTTGACCCATTGAAGGCAAATGTGATTCTCCAAAAGTCTTAACATTTGTGTTAAAATTTCAGATACAGTGCTTCTATCCAAACTTATATTCATATCATTCCCTGCGGAACGCTAATATGATCCTTCTGCTAGGAAGCGAAGCACTGCGCACAACTTAATAATTGGCGAAATGGAAGTTCGTTGTATATACCTTTCGATAGTATTTAGAACCATTACAAATGCCTCTTTTTTTAACCGATAATGAGCTACAAATCTGTAAGGACACAAGTATGCTGCCTCAAATGACAACACTTATTTGCGTGTATACTTAATGCTTTGCTCTTGCTTACACAGACTCCGGCAGCTTCAGAGGATTGTTGTGATCTCGTAAAACTGGGAAAATTTTCCAATACGGAACCCGGCTTTTAAAAAAAACAAAAATGAGGGGGTTTAGAGCGGCTTTTTGTGATTGTAAATCTGAAAACCCCACCCTCCGGAGGCTTATAGTTTTTATGAAAATTGAATTTTAAGTTGCAAAAAATGTCAACTTCAACCTCACTTTTTGCTTTGTAAACCAATTGTACTACAATGTCGGTGCTGCCACACAACAAAAAATGCCCACAAAAAAGCACTGAAAACGAGAAACAATAAAAACGGGCATTGTAATTAACTTTTTTTTTAAATTAAATAGCGATGTATTGATCAAAAAAAGTGATTCAGTCTAAAATCGAGAGATTTTGTAATAAAAATGTTAACTTAGGTATTTATCGAAGTATTGATTTTTATGGGAAAAGCGGCACAAGCGAAAATTTTTAATAAAACCGCCCGATTTTTTTATTAAAATTTTTTATAATTTATCGAAGTATTGATTTTTATGAAAAAAGCGCCGCAGGCGAAAATTTGTAGTTGTTGGTAGAGTGAATTTCTTCCAGGTGAGAGTATCCACTCTACTTCTTCGGGAAATTTAATCGCGGTTTTGTTTAAGAACCAGTTATCGTTTGTTGCGATTCTCAATTTTCTCATTAGAGCCGCAACCTCGTGGCGGCTTTGCTGACCACGGCTGTTAGCGCAGTTGAATAAAAAATACGAATTTTTAATAGCACTACTTCGACTTAACTTTATTTAGCGTTTATTGTTCTTCAGTGTAGTTTTTTACTATGTTAATTAGCAATTAACAAAACTAGCGGTTTTACAATTTTAGCAACTNAAATTTTTAATAGCACTACTTCGTCTTAACTTTATTTAGCGTTTATTGTTCTTCAGTGTAGTTTTTTACTATGTTAATTAGCAATTAACAAAACTAGCGGTTTTACAATTTTAGCAACTTACTAAGCGATTTTTAGCGCTTTAAAATATTTCGTGTATTTAGTGTGCCTCTTTGACATGAAGAGGTGGCCTGTTATTCTAAGAACCGCTTTTTATACTTTTGTATGTACACTACAAGTACAAGAATATAACGGATGTGAACAACAAAAGAATATGATAGCAAAAATGTCATTTTAAATAAGAGTAAACAAGAACTCAAAAAAAAAATGATAATATCGTAATGTGTAAAGATGGCCAGGTTGCTTCGACTGACGGCGGTAACAACGGCGTTCCTGCGCCGTTCATATATTCAATATATGCTGCATTCAGTGCTCCGCAGACACTTTCCTTCTTCCGCTGCTCGCGCCGAATAGAAAAATTGGCAAGAATAAACAAATTTTCGTACAACACTATACAAATCCTCTAGTCATCAATAGGATCTTTTTAATTTTGACTGGTAAATCAATTTTGCTTAAAGCTGGTTTTCATTAGGTCAAAATCACTGACATCAAAAACTGCCTTCATCTGACAGCTGTTCATTTGGTGTCAAATGCGTTTACATTACATTTTAAAAACTGACCAAATGTCGATACCGCAGTGCATGTCAAAGAC
>NW_016172085.1:0-13538 GCF_001687245.7 Rhagoletis zephyria | reverse complement strand
AATAAATTGCCAAATAAGTGTACCGAAATAGAATGTCATTGCTAGCTGGAACACTTTATATTAGTGGGATTCATAAAACTTCGCAAAGTTGTTTCAAATGTCGCATTTGCTGCAAAATTTGCCAGCTTGCGACGCATCTGATTACTTTTGTATGGCACTTTCTTGCGGGGAAATTGCGACATTGCCATAGTATTTGAGCTGGCAATCATTGCAGTCGCGAAACACATGTTTTTTTTAGTGTCTGCAAATACTTCAAGAAAAAGTATTCATATCAGTTAAAGCTGCTTCGAAATATAATTGTAAAAACCTTTCTATTTCTATAAAGCGCGGCATTTTAAAAAAATTTTACATTTGCAATCCGGAGTTGCGATAGATCTTTCGTATAACTTTATTCGCAACATTGCCATTTCGCCAAAAATGCCAATTCAAAAATGTTTAAGCTTTGATCTTTGCCGTCATTCAGGGCCCTTTATAATGGTCAGTGATATCCTAGGTGTTTAAAAAAGAAAGGGATCTCAGCTATTTTTATTTTTTGCTTTCGTGAAATATATTTTAAGACTATGAATAATACCTAATACCTTTCCCAAATTTTAATTCCACGGAAAATTGGTTAATTTTTTATTGGATTAAATTGCTCACTATAGACTTTTCTGCCACTTTTTCTTTTGTGACAAACATGGTCAACTGCAACTGCAGCTTGCACTTTAATTTGATATATATGTAGCTCAATTCTGTGGCTTCTACAGATCGCCCTGCCCCTAGGTAGTGACGCCCATGTATGTACATACATATGTGTGTAATTGGGCCAAATATACAATAGCCGTCATCGATTCGCCAACAGTTAGCGAGTGGCGAAACGAACGAATTCAATGAGGTACAACCAAAATTCTTCTTTAAGCGAGCGGTACTCAAACATAGCGAGCGAAGAGTGGCGAATCGATGACGGCTAATAGCTCTTCGCTTGAAAAGAGAGCAACATCTTCAACCACAAATCAACGAAGAACATTCACGTGCAAAATTCGTATGTATTTGGAACAAATAGGGACGTTCCGATACCATCAAAGTATCGATACCTACTCAAATGAGTTTACTCAAATCCCTATTTCGATACTACTTATATGAGTGAACCGAATGTATCGATACCTACTTATATCGATAACTTTTCATCCTTTTATATGCAACAAAGCGAAAGTAATTTTCAGGCGTTATCTGTGACATACCTGAGTGGTAGATCGACCTATCTCGGCAGCCAGATTGAAAGCACCCTATCTGAGAAAACTTTTCAAAAGCACCCTATTCCAGAATTTGATTGAAAAACGCCTTATATCAGAAAACTTTTCAAGACCACCCTCTTTCAGAACTCGGTACAAAAACACCCTATCTCAGCTGCCGATTCAAAGCGCCCATCTCAAATATTTTCAATATATTTTCAGTTGAGGTATCGATATGTTTATTTGATCATTAGTAACATTAGAAGTAATACGATTACTTACCCAAAAAATTAAACCTTTGAAAGGTTCCCACAAAACGTTACGGCTACAAAGCATTGCTTGAACTTTGTAAAAATATATCCCCTCTTTAGATTGTAGCGGTGCCATTGCTTAGATCAATTATTTTTCATAAAAACGAAGCAATTATTTTCCATAGAAAATATATGACCGAAAGATATAGCACTTCCTCAAATCAATTCGATACAAGTACTTTTATTTTGATACTAAGTAGGTATCGATAAAACGATTCAAGTAAAAAAAGTAGTGGGTATAGAAACAAAAGTATCGAGTACATACTCGTATTTACTTATATCGGAATATCCCTAGGAACAAACACACACCGCCACTCGGTATCCCGATTATTTAGCAACATTGGCGCAGAGTAAGTACCACATGCGCATTCATGTACATACATACATACATACCAGGGATTGGCATTGGTTGTTCGTCAACTGTTCATACTCATTCAATACCGCTGCTTTGTATGACTGAGCAGCTGCGTTGGCTTAGTAGTATCGATACCTAAACGAAATTAGAGGATGACTGAATACGAGCGCATTGCGTGCTGTCTTGCAAATACAGCCACCACAAGTGAACGATGCTTATAACTGCTCATACTGATATTGACTTCGGCAAATCTGTACTCTGAATGATCGTGCACGAAACCAGCAAACGTGGCAGTTGAACGGCTCCGAAAACATGAGAGTCATCATTTGTTGCAGAAGTCGTTTGACTTGTTGCTGAAAATCATCTGACTTGTTGCTGAAATGACGACGAATGTGGTAAAGGGTAATTTATCGTCTCGTATGCATGTATGTATTTATTTATAGCGCGTCTACCATTAAATTGTATNAAATCTGTACTCTGAATGATCGTGCACGAAACCAGCAAACGTGGCAGTTGAACGGCTCCGAAAACATGAGAGTCATCATTTGTTGCAGAAGTCGTTTGACTTGTTGCTGAAAATCATCTGACTTGTTGCTGAAACCCATTTGACTTATTGCTGAAAATCATCTGACTTGTTGCTGAAAATCATCTGACTTGTTGCTGAAATGACGACGAATGTGGTAAAGGGTAATTTATCGTCTCGTATGCATGTATGTATGTATCTATAGCGCGTCTACCATTCAATTGCATTGCTCACTGCTGGCTAGTTGTGAGGAATGTGCATACGTACGTATGTATGTATGTACATATCAATGCTTCATTTCAAACAAGCAAGTGTCTTTGAATGTTTTTGAACTACAGTATCATCACTTCGGCAACACGTCAAACGCGCCTTCAGCAACAAACCAAAGCCGGCGGTTTGACTTCTGCAACAAATCAAGATAGCTAACTGCGGCATCTTGCCTTCACCAGTCTTTCACATAAGCTGTCATGCTTTCGGCAACCGTCCAAATGCAGTATCGTGCTTATGGCTGTCGATCAAATACGGCGGTTGCTGGTTTCGTGCACGATCATTCGGAGTACAGATTTGCCGAAGTCAATATCAGTATGAGCTGTTATAAGCATCGTTCACTTGTGGTGGCTGTATTTGCAAGACAGCACGCTTTGCGGTGGTGTTCGTTCATCCTCCGTTTTTAACGTGAGTAGGCTTAAAGTCACAAAAACAGCACCCTTTGCCAATCCCTGATACATACATATGTGCATGCGATTACCCAACGGACAATTATTCTTCCCTTAATTAATGCAATTCATATAATCAACATTTACAATTTGTTACAAATTAATTATTCATTTGGTTGTTATTGTGATGCCGCCACCAACACAAAATTGTTGCAATCGTTCTTTCGCTGCCACACCATCATCGCCATGCATGCTATGTATGTACATCCTCCTCCACTACATCCTCTTCCTTCTTTTCTTCAATTTTAAGATGAATTCGCACCCATTCCTTTGGCGCGCATATGTGTGCACGGGACACTTGCTATACAGCAGCGGCAATGTCATCGTCAGCATACATACATACATATTTACACATGTTGCTGGCAGTACAGATTGCTGTTGCGCCTCATCACAAACGTGAGGCGTGCTTGTTGCGGCTGAGTGCCTCCGCGTCTGTGATGTTGTCATGTCATTAGGTCTTTTGCCGCGCTGTCATGTAATGCTGCTGCATGCATTTCTTCATAAAGGGCGAATTTTTGATTGTTTATTTGGGTGCTGATGTGTGTGTGTGTTGTAGTACTATGTCGGCTAGGAGGGCGTGTGGCATTTTCGTTTTCGGCTCCTTTGCCGCCTGATGTAGTGAAGCGTGAACTAATTGAGATTTGTAGCGGTGATATTTGGTGAGCGATCAGATTTAAGCACTAACTGGAGTTAAGTGGGAAAAACAAAATGGGTGAGACATTATAAACATTAGAAATGTAGATTAGATACTTTTTAGTGATTTTTTTTAATTTTCCAGTTTCAATCTGAGGCTGACTGCATAACTTCATTACTGAGAGAACAAAATATCGTTACCTTAATATAGTCAGGCCCTGACTCATTTTCTTGCGAAGTAAAGTTGTTAAACAACTCAGTAAAGAAACAAATACATATGTTAGACAAGGCCTTTCTATGCTAAAGTGACGATATGTATGTAGGTATATTGCCGGTTTTAGGCAGTTTTTTTTAAATCAAACCAGCGGATGTATGTAGGTTAGAACGTGATCAGAACTATCTTTTGTAACAAACTTCTAGTTGGTTGCAGGTCTTCTTTGATCCACGTATTGTTAAGAAACCTCACGAGGTCCTTTGACTGAATGCTATTAACTTCTGGTGCTTCTAGGAACCGTAATTATAGGAAGATAATTCAGTGTCAAGTACCGGATTAACGGAGATTGCATTATGTCATAAATGAGTTAACAATATGAATTATTCTATCGATTCCTATAACCGGCTTCTTTTTTCGACCGAAAGTACCTTATTTTAACCAGTAGTCAATTCCAGAGAAAAATTTCCGACAAAGTTTACATATTTTTGTCCGCAGAATCCGTATCTGTGGTAAAAGAATTTAGGTCCTCCTAAAAAATGGACTTCCGGTCAGTTCAGTCCGTATCCCGGCGAAACCGAAAGTCGGTAATACGATCAATATATAGAGCATCCCCGACCCTGTGATTCATATTTTTTCGTTTTCCAATACAAATTTTCGTTTTTTTTAGAAGTCCAGGACGAGCTGAAATTCGAAGTTCATTTAAACGTTGAAAAAGGTACTTCCGAGAAAATAGTTTCAAACCAAAGTTACCTCAGAAGCCTGATCAGTAGCATTAACATGTAAGTCTAATTAAAAATAAAAATGGATTTCTAGTCAATTTCATCCACTTCCGCTCGAAACTGGAAGTCGGTAATACCACCAAAAGATAAGAGCATCCCCGATTTAATAATAATTTTCAGTAAAAAACATTTCACTTCATTTTAGAGCCGTCTAGCACACCCTGTATAATTTCAACTGAATTCGATTGAGTCTCAGTCAAACGTCATGTTGTGTTTACCTCCATTTCTCCTTTTTTCGAACATAATTTTTTCAAATTGAGTTATTAAACTCGTCATTTATTCTGCGTTCGTGCTATTCTTATGCGACACCCTGTTTCCATTGCAAACAATCCCATTTTTAATTAATTTATCACCAATTTCTAAATCTGCCACTTGTGCTACGCCCATTCGCCACTGCAGAGGTCGACTTCTTTTCACGCGCCTCATTGACGCATTGTCAGATTGCCTTCGCAACTTTTCATTTGATTGCATTGTCTCATCAAAATCTTGACAATTTCTTGCTTAAAAATAGACTCGTAAATGTTGGGCAAACGAAACGAAAGCGTATAATTTGTATAGAGATACTAGGGGTATTCTCTGAGTCTTGCAAAGGCCTTGCATGGTGCACGGATTGCACGGTTTGCAAAGCTGTCCCATACGAAAACCGTGCAATCCGTGCACCGTGCAAGGGCTTTGCAAGACTCAGAGAATACCCCTACTATGTTTGTAGTTATGCACTTATGTTTGTGTATAAATATGTACATATGTACATAAGTACGTTATGTTGCTGCTGTGTTGTTCTTAGTTGGCATGATTATGTTGTTGCTGATGTTGATCTTCTCGGCATCTATTTTGACATTTTACAACAACGTTGAATTGTTAGCTGAAAGGAAGTAGAATTTTAAATGAGACTTTAATAGTGTAATGAAATTTTATTACTCGGCCCTTAAGCACTAAAATACCATAAACATAAATAAGTGGTTGCAGCAAGTGGCACAGGGCGATTGTGTTGAGGTCTAAAGAGGTTCGTTCATTCAGGAGTGTTGCAGGTGTAATGCGCGACAACGACAACGACAATACATACAAACTTATTTGTGGTCGTAAATTAACAGCTATTTTCCTTTATACGTGGGCTAGAAACAGAGCGTAGACGGAGCCGAAGATGAAGCTGAACACGAATTGCTTGCAACAGCAGCCTCAGCTTTGTCTTCGCTCGCACTGTGATAGCTTTTGCACAAATGCATTTTTTTTTTATTACCTACTCCACTGTTTTTCGTGTTCAGCTACGTATTCATCTTCTGTTTCACTTCCACTCTGTGTGTAACCTTATAGTTAATATTAGATGTGATCCCGTATGAGTCCGCCCTTACCAGATTTTACTCCAAATCGATCCCGTACTCGGTTCTCTGGCAACTGAGAGGACAAATAAGAAAGTCAATAAGGTCTTCTCTTTGTCAGAAGTTAACAGTTTTAGTCCATAGTATTTTTGCTGGTAAATTCTGGTAAATGTGTCAAACGATCAGCTGTAGCGTGTTTGACAAGCAAATTGTAACCAAAGGGAAAGTGCACTTTACACATGCATGTTATAAAAAAAATTATTAGTTGTATTTTCGGTTATTTACATGTGTGAGCTGAGTGTGTTTACGTAAAAAAACAAGTAAGATTTTACAAACAATGTTTGGAGGTTATGTTGAAGTTGTCAGAAGTTGCAATTTTTTACTAGAAAGGCGATCCCGTACTTTTCAGTGTTACTCACTCACTCTGAACGAACTTTTTTTTTTAGTTTTACTAAATTTAGGAATACGGAATCAAACCAAACATTAGTGCATCGTATTGGAATGTTTTGACCTGTTTAAAGTTGTTGTTAATATTAGTATTAAAATTTCTTCATTGCAAGTTTTCGTTTTTGGGGCAAAATGCTAGCCTGCACTAGACTATGTAGGTGTTCGACTACAGCTCTCATATTGGTTCACTTACTTAGGTCTGAGGTACTGGACAGGAAGATGTCTTGGAAGCAGGGCCGGCTTTAGGAAGCGCCTTTTGATAATTATGTTTATAACCTCAGTTTCTTTTTCTTATACAATCAATTGCAGAAATAATCAAAATGGAAAAATGCAAAGATATCAATTAAAATAAGTTTACGTTGTGTGCTTTGATATTTGGCAAATTTTTCGATAGTTTTTAACAAGCCAATCTGATAAGCAATCTCGTTTTCGATAGATAAGATAGCTAAAGCGTTTAATCTTCCTAGGGATATAGTAGATCCTAGGTAAGTTTTGGTGAGCTTCGATTTCGAAGTACTTCGCTGCCTGCTGACAACAGTCACTGGCAAAGTCAAAAAAATCCTGAGAGAAAGCCAAACAATAGGAAATACATCGAAGACATTTTTCTTGACGAAAATCAAGAGCCTCCAATGCAGGTTTAATACGTCGCAATTGTTTCGAGCAAGATCTTGTAGCAAATTCAAAGCCTTAATTTCTGTATGTGGATAGAAATGCAGCACAATTTCCTATCGACTTAGTGGATGCAGCGATGCCCATGGTTGTACTCTCTGCTTTTATTTACTGGAATGGATGTCATACCAAACCAAACAGCCAGGGAGATGAGAAATTCAAATCGTATAATTTTGTTAGCATTTGACATCATGTTGGACAGCAGGATATTTCAGATCAGAGGAAAAGACAGTCTCCATTGGAGCTTCCTAAATTTCTTTCGTGTGATATTTAATAACTTTAACCATGTCCCGTCTGTTTTTCTCACAAGTTGTGCATAATGGTTCGACTATGCGATTTTGGACATGATGATTTTTGAAAATGGTCCGTCTCTGGATAGATACTCAGAATAGGAAGTAGATTCGCTGAAGTACACAAAAAAGCGTGATGCATGTTCTGGATGAAGGGGCATCAACACCCTTCACCAAATTCAAGGAATACCATCCCCATGGTACAAATGTTGCTCTCGCATTTAGTTCAAGGACCCGGCTTGATCTCCTTCGTTTTGTAAATAACTGATATTCATGTTTTTGTTTTCGAGAGTTTCGAGTAGAAGATTCGTCAATCCCCCACCCATCGATGAAGAAATTTCACGTTCGAAAATTTTATGCAGTAAAAAAATTAATCCCCATCCCCCTCAATTTGGCGCCGAGGCAACAGCCCCTCTCGCCCCGCCCTAAAGCCAGCCCTGCTTGGATGCCGAACATTGAGGATGGTTGGGGAAGCCAGCGATTGACTTACACTGCTGCAGGGCAGATATTGGTAAGATATGCTGTCTCTCTCTACAAAATCATTGTCAAGCCGTTTTTTACCGAGTCCTTGTCTGGTGGAATTGACTAGAGAAAACCACAATAGCTCAGCAACCACAGCGAGTACAACGGGCTGCCCTTATAGGTATTAGGGGGGCACTCCTACATTGGCTTATAGTTCCATGCTGAACATGATGTCCATCGATATATCAGGCAGGTTAACGGGCGGGGTGAACAAGGTGTTAATAGGCTCGCATACTGAACACTTTAAAATTCTTAATTCTTCTTCTCACATAGTTGGCCCTAAAACTGATCGTCGGCTTCGGCCGACACCAAAAAAAAAAAACATCGATCCTTTGCGAGGTTGCACCAGTGGTCTCCGAAATTATTCTTAGAAGCCTCTTCTCTATCTAAGTAAGTGTTTTCACTAAAGTGTTACTTGGATGGGGCTCTTAGACTGAAATAAGGTAAGACTGAAATAAGGCAATGGAGTGAATCGTGAAAGTAGGTTTGGCAAATGGGGTATTTTACTGGGAGCTCTCTATCAACACTAAGTTCAGGCTACCGTACTGCTGCAGTGTTTTCCAGGCTGAAATAGCTGCCATTGAAGAACCAATCTAATTACTGTTAAAGTGTGTGACCTCAGTTAGGGAGGTAAGTATATATCCTGAAAAAAAGGTACCCTTGAAACGTTAAAACCAGATTGGGAGCAGTTAAGAGAAACTCTATGCTTCTGTGTTTGTTCACTCTTGGCCAGATGTGCCGCCTGTCAACGCGAGACTGGGTAGAGAGTAGTGCATGTGTTGCAAAATCCTTCTGGACTATGGTGGATCGGAGGGGTCAAAGGTTATTTTTCGATTCACATTCAGGCCAAGGAATCTTACATACCTCATGTTGCAGTTGCCAGGAGGATAACGAGAAATTATTTCGGTACTTTCTATTGAAATGTTTTGGATCACATTTCCTAACTAACACGGGTCTACGTGATATCAGATAAAACCATATCCTAAGTGTGCAAATTATTCCCCTATTCGGGACAACCTTCGTAACTTAAGCTAAACTAAGATTAGCACTTAGGAGAAGGGAAACTATATTGACACTGAAAAGTTGGGCAAAGTAATTTGACTATTACCTCTAACACTCCCATTACCATTATAAACCAACGCCATCTCTCCAAAAAAAAAATGGGAGCCCTATTTTAATCTTATTTCGTATGATAAGGTCTATAATTTAATGCATACCTGGAATGTTTAAGGAAAGTCAGTTGTATAAAACATTATACCACAGCTGTGGGTGTACTCTGCATTACGATTCAAAACTCAGTGCGATTCGAAAGGCGATACGGACTAATACAAATTCATAGTGCCAAGTATTCGAATCCAAACGATTTGCTTTTCGAATTGCAATACAGAGTAGACCCCCTGGTTTCAATGTACATTACATATGTCAATGAAATTTGTGGCACGACCTTACATCAAATTTTATATCAGTGCTAATGAACAGCGCCTTGTTATCTAGGTAGTCATAAGACTACAAATATTTACTTTTACATAGTAAGGTGATAATTTAATTTTTATAGACATCCAACTAAGCATCGATTGGCGAAACATTTCTGTTTTCTATTAAACCTAAAAGTTTAAAATGCAAAAAAAGTGTTTCCTGTTCGCGTGACTATTGCACAACTATAATTGCATTATGAAAAACTATAGAAATCTTTGCCAAAATGTAATTAGAATGGGTTTACATTTTACACAAATTTGCACAAATATACAGCGACACATTAAAAAGTCATATAAAAATTATTTCTGAGTAAAATTTAATTTGTCCGCCTACAGACGGAAATATACGGACATATGTATGTGAGTGTGAATGCACAAATTTACATTAATGTACTTATTTATACATATGTATGTATGTATGTAGTACTAAACATAAAGATGCCCCAGTAGTCAAAAATTAAGATTCATTATCAGCGTTGAACGACTATGAGTTTTACGATGTCTATGAGGCTACAAATCTTGTACCATTCGTTATTCAATTAAGAAGAAAATGATTATTTTTTTCTTTCGATCCTCTTCGTCTGTTATTCCCTCTTTTACATTTTCAAATATTACCAAACTTTTGCCTATTTAAGATTTTGTCTGCACGGTGCCTAGAAATTTGCGAAAACCTGGTTAATGACGCATCGACCGACATTTTATTATGATATCTCGTCTAAGTTTTCGAAGCAGAAACTTCCTTGGTGTTAAGAATTTTTGAATACACCATGTCGAACAGAGTTTTGGCAATACAGGCAATGTGGTCGAAAGACGCTATGGAGTATGGTCGTTTTTCTGGGTAGGCAGTTTGAAGTTGAAGCTTGAATCTACATTGATATCTTCTGATGGGAAAACTCAAATCGATCATGCGTTCAGCAACACAAGGAAAGCTTATCGTCGAAAATGTGAAATCAGTGGTAGAGATATAACGATCTGAAGCAGAAAGCGATACGTATGTTTCGTAATACAAAATATGGATACTGAAATACGCCACAGAATGTTATCAAAAAGTTCGGTGACTTTCGCAAGGTCTCAAAATAAGTGTGAGAAATTTCAGACTGGGCGGCTCTCTTTCGCGTAATTTCTTCAATCTGAATAAGTATGGAGAAGATAATAAGAGCTGCAGAATTGAATCGCTCAGGTACATTTCTCTACGCGTACAACTTCTTGTGTCTGCCGATGACAAAGACATCGTCGGTAAAAACAAACGTAATATTTCTTCTGCCTCTTTAAATTGGGCATGGAACGAAACGAGTGAGCATGGAGGTGAACGAGGACAAAGCGTAATATCTCCGGTCTTCAAGGAAATATTGAGGCCCATTCGGCCATCGGAACGCGCAGGGACAATGGCATCTTATGATGGAGTGTTCGAGAGAAAGATTCTGGAGAAGACGATTGAGCGATGAGGTGTGGATGAGTCTAACAACGAAATATGCATAATGCAGCGGATTGAAATACAATAGCTGCGATAGATCACTCATGTCATAGTTGGGATGACTTTCGCTATTCTAGCACAAAAATCTCAGAAACAAAGGTCTCCCATTATCCACTCGTGATGAAAAGCTATTTTTAGAGAAAGCACTTGTATGTCAGCTCGCGTCGATCCAATAGTCATAAATGGTCCACTTTTAATTTTTAGCATTTATTGTTTAAAAAGAAAAAAAAAATTTTAATGTCACTAAATTTTTATAAAGTAAGTAATTTTATGTATTTTTTCGCTTTTGATTTCAAATTTTTTTTCTTTCTTAAATTAATTTTTAATTTTACGATGTTACTTGTTAAAAAAGGTATATGTATATATTTTCATTTAATTTTTAGCATCTTAATTAATTTTTGTTAATCAAACTATTTAATTTTTTTTGTTTAAATTTCTTTTAATTTTTAGGGTTTTTGCTAAAAATATGGAAAGTAATTTTTTCTTTCATTTCATTTTTGGAAACTTATTTTATGTATTTGTTTCTTTTTAATTTAATATTTTGCTTCTGTCTTAATTTAATTGTAAGATGTTACTCTCTAAAAAGGATTTAATTTAATTTTACTAATTAATTTAATTTAATTTTTAGGAACTTAATCTTCTTTTAGTTGAATTTCCTTTTTTTTTAGATTTTTTTGTTTAAAAATTAATTTTTTTTTAATGACATTCAATTTTTAGACTTATATTATTCATTCATTCTTTAAATTAAATTTGTTTTTCTGTTGTTAATCTAGTTTTTGTAACATATTGTAAGCATAAAAATATATTTTTTATTTCGTTTATTTTTTAAGATCTGAATTTATTTTTTCCGATTTTGTTTTTTTGTCTTCTTTAATTTAATTTCTAGATGTTATCTTATGAACAAAAATATATATACATATTTTTTTTAATTTGAAGTACTCCCGCTTTGATTTGATTTTGTTAGTTGTCTAATTTTTAGATTTTATTGTTTTAAAAAGAAAAAATATACTATAATTTTGGGATTTTGTTTTAAAGACAAATTGGTTTTAATTTTTAAGTACTATTTTCTTCTTTTATGATTTAATTCTATCCTTTTTCTAGTTTAATTTTTAGATTTCATTCCTTTAATTTCACTTAAATTTAAAAATACTTTTATTTACGTTTGCTTTAGTTTCATTTTATATTTTCTTCATTTAACTTTATTTTATTTTTTATTAGTTTTTATCGTTTTAAAGGGAAATAAATTTAATAAAATTTTTAAAAGACTTACGGCTAAAAGGAGAACAACATAACGCTAAGACCTTCTCGTTGGCAGACTTTTGTCTTTCGCAAGACTGTGCTGAGTTGAAAAACAGTTCCCAGAATTGCCCTGTTATTGGGCTTGGCCAAAATCGTTTAGGCGGTTATAGTCGAAGAAGAGACTGCTTGGTATCCTTACAGGGAATATCTAAATCATATGAATGTGTTTCACTTTTACACATTTGAGTATGAACATACATAAATATGTACATATACTGTACACTCAAGGCGATCGTAATTCAGTCAACACCTCGTAAAAATTACGCGAATATAAAACTTAATGAAGTCAAAAATTACGTACGCAACTCTATGCACAACTAAATGCATCACAACAACAACAAATTGAAATAATTGTTTCAAATTGTGAAATGTTGCAGACACGCACTGGAATCTGATTGCAATTGACAATTGCATACTTGTGGCACTTTTGCCACATGTTTGCCATTGTTGAACACATGTGAGGCGAAAAATTAAAGAGGCTGCGAGTATGTATGTATGTACTAGCGTGTGGCACACAAGAAATACTTGCACATAAATATTTACGTTCAATAATGTGCTTGCCGTAAATTTNGCAACAATGTGCACAACAGTTTATGCATGGATGTAAACATACATACATACATACATACATACATATGCGCACGTTTGTAATGCCACATTTGCCGCATAATATTTTTACGACATTTCTGCTTAAAATTAATGATGACTTCAAATTTGTCACACTGCCACAACAAATAAACGACAGCCAGACTTGGATATTTTTCCGACAAGCGTTTTGTAGGCAGATGCTCCCTCCTAAATGGAAATTGTGGGTGCTCCAGCCGCAGCAGATATTGCGGCAAGACTAGCGTGATTTCTCGACGCACTTACTTACTTGCCCATTCAGTATCCGAAATATAAATTAAAGTGCCAACTACATAGATATATCTCATTTTGCTGTTTTGGCGTTAGGGTATGAGGCGCTTGGTAAATATGTAATGTGTCACACTAAATCATAGGAAACCATAATTTTAATGTTACTGTAGGTAGTTTTTTTTTCTTAACCATCAGGAAAGGATCCCACACAAAAAAATATTTCGTATGTAATCGAAACTAATTAAATCTGTAATACAAATTGTCAAATAGTGTGTAGTTAGTGTTGGCCAGATGCTCAGCGTCATTGGCATTAGAGCGTGGCACATGAAGCGCAGCCACATACAGACTTACTTCATACAATTATACCAACACTCTTATGAAGAGATGAGTATTGCCTTCCAAATTATTCACGCTTATTAGCTATGTATGACACTCACGCTGGTGTAAGC
>NW_016172084.1:0-13541 GCF_001687245.7 Rhagoletis zephyria | reverse complement strand
GATTTTATGCGCCAAGTAACTAAGCATTTCGTCAGATTTTCATGGCTTTTTCGCAATTTTTCTGCAACTAAAATATTTTATTTTTTTCTCTGCATTTAATATTATTTCACATTTATTGTTTTTGCTTAGCTGTTTCTGTGTATTTTCGATTTTCTATTTGCATTTTGTTTGTAATTTGGATTTTCTCTTGTTTTGGGGGGCATTTTTATTGCGCGATGCGCGCACATTTTCGCCATTACAAATCGTGATGAAGATTATAAGTTTTACGCTTGTCTAACGGGTTAACCATTGTTGCTATTATTATTGCATTGTATTTGATAATAATAATAATAATAAGGTAAGCGTGAAAAAGACATTCTGGCTGGTCAAATAGACGCGGCAGGCACTTTGTTCGGTGTTGAATTTGTGTGAAATTGCAAAGTTTCGGTTTTGAGGTCGAAACAGGAAGCAACAGTGGGCAGGCAAGGCAGCCCAGTTGGCGCGCGCGCGTCGAGCGCTCGAATGCTGTAACCAAATGAGGCAATAAAATGAAGAAAAATGAAAGAAAAGCAAAACGAAAACGAAAACAAAAACAAAGGAAATGCAATTTTTTCACACCAACGGCTTGTTTATTTATGTATTTACTTTTTTGCTTATTTGCGCTTTTGTCTAACCATTATTTTTTGTTTGTTTGTTGACTCTGCGAAAAATGAAAAATTGCAACTGAAATGCGAGCAAACGTGCCAGTTGCAAAAATCACGCTTTTTCGCCAAATACGAGTAGATACTAAGCCAGTCGTCAGTCATCTATGTATGTGGCCAATCAGCTAGCGCGGCGACGCGTCACTCAGCTTAGACATCGACATTCGCGTTCGCGTCTGGCCGCACCAAATACTCGATACAACAGTCAAAGCGCACGCGCGTTTTCGCCCAATTGTTGTTTGCTGGCTGGATTTGTGGCCGCTGGCTCTTACAGCGTAAGCGTGTAATCGTGCTGAGATTCAAATTTGGCAATGTGATGAGCAAAAAAATATATATAAATAAGAAGGCAAGCAGTGAAAAAAATAAGTATATAGTGCTTACCGTAGCTATACGACACCCACATATTAATACGTTTTGACTACTAATTTTTTTTATTATTTAACTCTAACTATTTATTTTTGTATAAATCCAAGTTTCAAACCAGTTACCAAAAACTAAAAAAATCAACAAAGTTTTATCAAAAGTTCACACTTTTTATTTAGAGTTTTTAGAAAAATTTTAGGCATGTAGTTTTTTAGCCCATTAAGTTCTAGTGGCTTTAACGGTTTTGTGCATTTTCAAAGTTGTTGACTCCGTCAGCAAAATAAAAAAAATTTCAAAAACCAACGGTATTCTCGTCAAGCTCCAAACTTGCACTTTATTTTACTAGAATGGAATGGACCAATAAATTGAACACCAAAAATTTGTGAATAAATAGTGTGAAATTTTAATAAAAATTTGTTGATTTTGTAAATTTTTGTACCATGTTTGGAACTTGGATTTAAATACATGGTTTTTGTCATAGAATGAAATATATTTAAAATTAAATAATAAAAAATATATGTACTTATAACTTTTCAATATGTGGGTGTCGTATAGTTATGATATGCACTATACATATGCGAATTAAAAAAATCGTTTGGAGGGAATTCGAAGCGCTATTATCGCCTGTGTTTGTGCGTAGAAGATATTTTAATGAAAGAAAAGGAAAATTATAAATTTTGTTAATTAATAAAATGCTATGGGCAAATTTTAAATCAAATTGTTTTTATACACGTGGCAACGTTATTGGAAGAACTTTTATGTGTAGTATGTGTTTATTAAAGATTTATGTTTAAATATGCAATATTCATTAGAAAATAATTCTTAGACGTTATTCTGTAACAAATTAGCGAAAATTATCGTAAGTTGCCATTGGGCCTAAGGTCAATCTAATACATATATTTCGATGAATAACTCTTCTACAAATTTACGTGGACATAAGGAAAATATATTTCTATATATTCTACTAATTTTAAAAATGTGAAATTTTTGTGAATGAGTGAGTTCTTTTCATATTTTTAATTCGAAATTCTTTTACTTGCATTCGACTTTTTAAATTTATTTTTAGTCAATTACAAATCCCAAACTTTCTTTGTAACACTCTTTTTTTACCCCTACAACTATGTAAATGTTAGCAACATTTCTAGGTTTATATGGAACTCATTTCGTCTGTAAAACGTGTGTCACTACTCACTACCTTCACTGTGTCTGTAGCTGGTGTTTGTTTTGTGGGCCACTACTGCCACACAAGCTCTGTGCTACTACGATTTGACCTTCTAACCTCCGACAAGCCTGGCCCTCTACTACATGCTTAGATTTCTTTGCTGCTTAAGCTGTGACAATGTTTGCTCGTTATTGGGAAAACTAAATTTTACATGCATAAACACTCGTGTGCGCACACATACACGTACATATGTATGTATGTGTGTATTTATGTATGCAAATGTGTGTATTTGAGCGCTTATAAGGAAGGGCAGGGCGCATCGTCATTTTGTCGTGACGAAGTGACAAACAAAATTGTTCGGTGTGACAATTTAACCATTTGATACGTGATTACTGCCAAAAACCAATGTAATACTTTTTGCAGTCACAACCTAATTTTTTGACAATGGAAAGGCTGTTTACGGTAAACGTTTTCTGTTTTCTGTTTTTCGTTTTTTTTTCTTACGAAATCTAACAGGCAGTTGAAAAGCGTGAAAATTTCACTAGCATACATAACCGAATACAAGGAAAAACTTCCCTAATTTCCTGCCTGTTTAACGGTATATCACCGCATCGTTGTGTATGCGGCACATTTTAGTGCCAAATAGCGAAAGATAAGCTAAAAGTGGATACTTTTTCATATGGGACGATTTCAGCAAATGAGGTATTTCTGATGGGCTATCTGATAGCAATAAGAAGCCATGTCGAAATGATTTGCAACATCTGGTATCTGAATAGCAAAATTAAGCGATCGTAATGTGATTTTATACTTATACACGAATATTCGAACGGATATCCGGATATACGTATATCCCTAATTTGAATCTAATCGATCTGTCCACAAAGACAGAAAGTTTACTATATCTTGGGGACGATAAAATATCGAAGAACATTCTATATAATTGTCCGGTCAAACTAAGGTTCATACATTGCCATGCGTTCAAATTATATAGAAATAGGACTTGCAAAGTTTTTCAGCATTCACTATGGACTCGAATGCTTAGAGACTCATCACCGGTATAAAAAGATATCTTAGATCGCAATGTGCTTACTTAATCAGATATATTGGTTTGGAAATTGTGTATAATTTGTACATTTTCTGATAAATCGTTCGAAAATTTCATTGCCGTTTATATGTAAAATACTCCTATAAAATAAAACAGCAACAAAAACTACTGAGAAAAAGAGCAAATATTTAAAAAACTTTGTCGGTCACTTTAATGCTTCAAAGATTGATTAGAGCACACAAACAACCAAAAAGAAGAAATTGATTAGAGCAGTCATGCCCAGCGCAGGGCACTTGCCTATGGAGTTCTGCCCACATTGGGCATGACTGGGTTAGAGCTTCAAGAAACACAACGCAATGACACCGCTGGAAAAATTATAAACGACGCGTGCTTATTTATCTTCAGCTCCCTATGATTTTCTTTGACCATTTAGAGCTAGTGAGGCGAACCGCAATGCCGGAAAACGCCACGCAGCGTGAAGGTCAGCATTTATTTTCCTAAGACATATTTTTAGTGTTTTTGTTTTAATAAACATAGTAGGTACAAAAAATAAAACACCAAAAAAAAAGTCTCTACGTAATTCGAGCTAAAAAAAAAAAATAACCAACTATACTTTAAATCCCCGCCAAACGGTCACTCATACGCCGTGTGGGCTTCGCCCAAAGCAGCTAACGCTAAATTGACCCAAAGAGCGCTTGTGAGTGGCGCTGATTGCAACCAATTTTTTTTGCAATTAATCAAAGTTGACGTCGACGTTACACTATGCAGTGCAGCGACAATCTTGGATGCATTGCCACAACAATAACAACTACAGCAGCCAGCACTCAAGCAAGTCATCGAAGTTGGCCAACATTTGCGTTAATAAAGATTGACAGCAAGCAATTGGGTTCAGATTTCATCAATGCACAGGCAAACACAAACATATGTACATACATGCATACATATATGTATGTATATATAGGTGCATACTTGCCCGCATAGTACCCACATTGCATTGAAGTTTGTCTACTTTGTGTCAAGTATGCATTGCCAACTTCCTTCACCGGCTTCCTTTGCATTGATTTTCGCTCTACTTAAATGAAAATGCGTTTAGCGTTCACGACTGCGCCCGCTATCCATTAGCGTGATTAATGATGCGCGATTTGTTTTATGCTAATAAAAAAAAAGCTAAAAAATAAAAATGTTTTTTTTTTAATTTTATATGAAAGCCGCATTGTACATACATACATACATACTGTGGAGAAGAGTTGTGGTTGTGAAGATATGTTTTTAATGGCATGAAGAAAAGTAGAAAAAAAATAATACAAAACAAACGCAAAGTCTAAGCAACATTAAAAATTGGAGCAAAACCGGCTAAAAAATAACAATGACAAAAATACATACAAAAATATATAAAATAAAAACAATAATAGCTATCGCACATTGCTAACTTTTTAAGCATTCAGCGTGAAAAAAACTTGCAATTTAAAATGCAAATTAATATTTAATGAAGCTTTGTCGCAGCGGTGTTAAAACTATTTTCGTTTTTTTATTTTTATTTTTTTGTTTTTTTTTTACATTTTCAAGCATTCCCTTATGCTCTATCACCTTGACGTTTTACAGTAATACAAATAATTAATAGTTAAAAAAGCGAAGTAAAAAAGACACTAAAAATGTAAATGGTTAAAACGATGTACAGGCGAAAAATGTTAAAGAATTTACTCGACTCCAAGCGATGTTAATTATATTTTTTGTGATATTAAGCAGCAGTAAAAAAGAAATATGCCAATAAATACTTAGCACGTTTATCTGTATATTTGTTAGAATATTTTAATTTAAGGGCTAACGATAATTATTTTTTTCATAAAAAAGGTTTTAAATATGTGGTGCTTACAAAAAAATTAATTCCAAAAATATGGGCTCGAGCATGGACGGGTAGTGCATCGAATGAAACTTAAAACATTTCGCCGCAATCTTTAAATATTTTACTACACAGTGCTGAAAATACTTACATATGTACATATACATACACTGCCGGCAAAAAGTATTGGCACAGCTGCTTTTTTACAATATGCGCAATAATTTTTAATGTAATATTTTCCCGAATATTTTTTATAAAAACGTGGTTCATTCCCTAACAAAAATCAGATTTTTTCATTAAATTCTAGTATAAAAAATGCAAGTTCGGAGTTAGTCGAAAATCGCGTGGATTCCATATAAAGTATTTTCGAAAAATTTTTTTGTATGGAAGAGACTGCCGGAAAAAAAATCGCCAAAAATCAACAGTAATTCGTAGCTACTTACTTTAATACAATAAAATTGATTGGACTATAAATCTGGATACTGTAAAAATTTGAAAAAATCTGATTAAAAAGTTGCAAATTTGCATGAAAGTTTGCTGAATTTTCGCGAGTTTTACACAAAGTTTGGAAATTATATTTTTATGTTTACTGTTGTGGAATAAACCATATTTTTATGGAAAGTTTTTTTATGTAAATATGAATTTTATAAAAAGTTTTATTTACATATATAAAGTATATATTTTAGAATAATTTCCGAAAAAATTGAACAAGAAATTTTGAAGCAAAAAAAGTTCAGCGCTTAAATAAAAAATTAGGAGTGCCAAAAATATCCGGTAATATACATACATACGAATGCATAAAAAAATAATCCGTTAAATGTTCATTGACGGTGGACTTTAGGCTCCATAAGACCTCCTTCGAGATAAGATCTTATACATACGTGGTAACTGGCACATATGTGGTCACCCGCCTTGTGGATTGGGCTGAGTACAATTGAATTTCAGTCGTCGGTGACAGTGTATTTGTTGCACAAAAATTTGTGACGCCTAAATAAAACTCTGTCCATATTTAAGAATTTGCAGTTAAGTAGAAATAAAAAAGGTGGGACATCATCAATTTGTAAATGCCATACCATAAAACACCGATCGCAAATATATTAGTTTCAGTTTCAAACTTCCTTTTAACTTTACAACACAATAAATTACCATTTTCTGGGTCATCTTGTTTTACGACATTTTTACTGGCCCTTCGCGCAACTCGCAACAAATCAAAATCGACATATTTCCCGCTCATCGCTTTGCTTTCAACGCATACAACATATTTAATTAGTGTACAAAAGCAATGCCAGAAATTGACAGACGCCAACGATAATGACTCAACAACAACAACAACAACAACAACAATGGTAGCGTTTTGCGTTTTTCTTAGTGTGGCCAAGCAGCAACCTCATCCGCCCAGCCGCCAACATTCATACTGGTCATAATCAAATTAACTAATGTGGTCATGGCCAGAGCACGTAATTCATGTCGCTGACAGCGGTCGGCGGTTGTCAGCGGTGGTCAGCGGTCGGCAGTCAGCAATCACAGACTAAAAAAAAACAACAACAACAACGACAATGCAAATGGCACCACAGTTGATCATCATCAGCTAAAGCTCTTATTGCAGGTATTGCTGTGGAGATTCGCTTTTGCTTGTTGTTATTGCTGTTGTTGTAATTGAGTTGCATGCAAAAAAATATGTATTATTTCAATGGCAGCTGCAGGAATCGAAAACTTTTAATTTCTTTACTTTGATGGCGTTTAAAAAAGTGAAAATATATGTATACGCACCATAATTTACGACAACAGCAAGAGCGACGACAAAAGCAACAACAATAGCTGTGCAAATGTGTTGATTTTGCAATAAATTTAAATATATTTTACATCTTCTGCCGAAGTTGGGGATTTAAGAATGAGACAGCTAAAGCTAAGGTACATAGGTACATAGGTGAGTTGAGGGCCTGCTTGTTTGTACGGGTGTTCTTTGCAAGAAGTGTTAAAGGAGAGAGTGAACAGCGCTACTGTGGTGAATTGTCACTGATGTTCAGCCAGTCGGGGTGCCAATATACGCACGTGAATATAATACATACATACCTATGTATGTATATAACTAAATATGCCATATTTACCGCCAGTCAAAGGCGCATTTTTTTTGTTGTATTAATTTGCATGGCCATTGCTGCATTGTCAGCATGCAATGCCATTTTTATCTGGATGTTGGCCATTAAGTCATTAATGTGACACATTTCCTTTCGCTTTTGATTTACGTACTTATGTATACCCTTAACAGACAAACTTATTTATGTTATTTATATGCAATTATTCATATCACTGATGCTTTTTTTTTGAAAAGATTGTTATATTCGTATTTTTTAATAAATTTCTCTTCTTAATTCACGCCAGTCTAAAGTGGAAAGATTTCCCCTGACGTAGAAGATAATAGGGTGAATCACTGATGTGTACATCCAGTGGACTATGTGTAGATAAGTTTATGCTGGATTTTTTACCAAAGCATTACTTACGCGTTCTCTCTCTTCAGAGTTCCCTATCCAGGAAAGCTTCATATTCACGACGATGTCCAAGTATTTAACTTAAACCGACAAAGGCAATGTGGCACATTCTGAATAAGAAATGTATTCTAACTCGAGACCCATTTGTAACTTACCTTCTAATTTATTCGTTGAGCACTGGCCGAATATGACATTTAAGATGGACAACGGCCGGTTTGATCTTAAACTTTTTTCATTTAATCGGAATTAAGTCAACCTTGAGCTTAAAAAATTCCGCCTATACCAAATTTTAGCTGTATTACGATTGTCATGATGTCTGAAATTAGTGGAAGCCACATTAAGGCTGGAAATGTTTAATAGAGATTGAGATCAGCTCAATAACAGCTTTTCAAACAACACCTCTCTGTAACTGTGGAAATGTACAGATAATATAAAAATGCACAAATCGTGCGATGCCTGCTTAAAACTTCATCTGGCAACATTCAGTTAATTTTTATTATCTATAGCTATAAAACACCTAATTGACTTATCGAATATGACAGGTATAACTTTATAGCTAACACTATACCATTTTTCCTTCTTTGCTCCGAGTCGCACAAAAAAAAAAGGACTTTGCTATGCAAAAAAAAAAAATATAGGCGATTAACGCAACTATATATGTATTTTCTACAGACCAATGCTAATATTTATGTTCATCTGTAGCGCTTCTTACAATTCCCTCTATAGCTTTTGATAGTGACTTTCATTATCGAACGAACCCATTGAAGCGTATTCACACATCTGCTACGCAATCAAAATGCATTTTATTGTCATTGCAAAGATTTAAAAGTGAAGTTTTTTGCATATTTTTTTTTTTTTGAGTTTATGCTTTTTTACACTTCGTTCTCTTCTTTTTTATCGCAACATTGTCCAGTCATGCGCGACAATTAATCTCAATTAAGAGGGGAGCACTAGTGGACATCTTGCAACGTCACAGAGACAACTCATAAATGCTTGCATACAAACACTTGCACATAGTAAAGTCCCTCGATTTTAGCATTGCACTCATTCTTTGCGGCTCTTTTAAAGCCCATAAATGTTGTTTAATGTCGAAAATGGTTGCCGAGTTGGTAATAATGGCGCTGAGTGGCTGATGCTGCTGCAGCTGATGGCTGATGGCTGATGGCTGATGGTTGCCCGCTGCTTTTGTTTGCTGCATATTGTTGCAATAGCAGTTGGTAATTATGCTTGTAATTTTTCATTATTGTCACACTTTCGTGTTGTAATCGCATTACTGTTGTAATATTTTTTTTTTTGTATTTTTTTTGGTATATTTTTTTCTTGGTTTTGTGCAGATTTAAAGATTTACACATAAACCATGGTTGGATTTTGTTGCCTTACGTTCCACCATCGTTTTGATTAATGATTTACGAAAATTTTTGGCTTGTAATAAAAATGTTAAGTATTGCATGCTGACATAAAATCAAATTTGTAATATGAGAAATTGTTGCAACTTGATTTAATATCAGAGAGGGATGTTAATAACACAGACAAAAGTTGTACTACTTTACTGTTTGTAAATTAGAAACATATATGTAGTACATATAGGCACACGTATTGCTAGGTTGTTGGACGGTTTAGTTATGCAACTTCAAGGTTGATCTGCTGAAAATAATTTACTTATGACATTAATAACATTTCTTTACATTCATAACATACACACTTATGTAAGTACATTTTGTACTGCTACACAAATATTGTAAAACAAGCTGGCCAGGGAAAGCTAATTCGTTAGCTAAGACTGGCTAAAAAAAAATGTCAAATATCGTTCCTTCTTTACATAAGTAAAAACGCAACTCCACAAAGTATCTTGGCATCACTACGGATCACCAATTGGTATATGTGACATCGCTATGATCATTCAAATCTACTTTAAACCGCATTCCCATTTGGCATTAAAATGACAAAAAAATAGACGTGAATCGAACTTAATAATTTTTAGGTTACATATATCATTTTTTGACCAAAGGTTTTTTTGTTGATCCAACTTAATTAAGGCCTTCTAAATTCAATCGTTTGCCTCGTTTTGTCAGATTGGCTCCAGTTATCGAGATAACAGTTGTTACGTGCGGATCCGCGGAGGCGTGCCTCCACGTGACTACCACTAACGCCTCCACTTCTGTCCTCTCCTCATCCTGCATGTCCAGAGTCGCCTAGGTACGCTAATTTGGCGGACTATGGGGTGATTATTGCGACCCGTACCCAACTGCACAACTACCAGGGGCCATCACACTCATACCCTGTCATTCCCGCTCCTCGCTCAACGGTGCGATTTTTTTCCATTTCTAAAGGAAGTATCAATCACCAAAGATGTAATATGGCAGCACTTACTTATCGAACCGTACCACGATCGACTATGGTCATCGTTCTTTACTAAGCTCGAAGCTAGTCCGTGAGTACCCGGTTCAAAGCCAGTTTCTCATCCAAGCCCACAATGCTCTGTTCGCCCGTCCGTAATGCATCCGAAACGATTAGCGACAGACTTTTGTGAGATAATCCATTCATACTCGCCGGGGGTTCATTTGTTAAATAGTGAGATAACCTTGTGGTAGTTCGCAACTCTTACCACAGGATTACTGCAACCCCACTTAACATTCACATGAGGTTTAATTCAACCAACAGACCTACCTTGAGTATGAATGCCTCGCACACTAATTTCTACATCTTAGAAATCCTGGACTCAGGGGCAACTTTTAGATCGAAACGTTCTCGCCCTAGAAAATTGCATTGCTATCACCTCAGCGGTTTTGCCTGCTATTCGTTATTCTTCTTCCTATTTGCTCCTAGAACCATTTGTCGATTGATTCTCTCCTTCGCGAAGTTCCCGAAGTTCCACCATTTGTGCAGCCCGAGTGTGCAAAGATCCTGCCCTTGGTCCTTCCATTATGTTCTTGGGCGCCTTTTCCGTGGTTGCCCATGGATGTCAAGTCGAAAGAACTTTTCACCGGAGGACTCTGATTTTCAATTGCCTACCGAGCCCAAAGTAACAATTGTTGGTAAGAAATTTTCTTCGCTTGTTCTAAAAGCTGAAATTATTGGTGGGGTTAATGCTGGATTCTAAATAGGCAAGGTCTTTCACCTCTTCAAAATTGCAACTGCGAAAAGTGATGTCTGCCTCAATATGCGAACACTGTATGCCTGTTGTAAGGATTTACTTTGTTCTGTTGTCGTTGACGGCCAGACTAACCAGTTTTGTATCATTCTCCAAGCTAGAAAGAGCTGTGCTTACAGCCCTCCATTTAAGACCGATGATATGAATATCATCTGCATACGCCAGCAGGATTAACAGCTCTATTATGTTTGCCGCAGCTCTATTCCCCAAAATTCTCAGAATGGTAGCTTACAAGCATAATTTGTTTAACCGTACCCAATCGCTGTGGAACATTGAAACTAATTTTTTCCAGCAAAGATGGTGAGTCGATCGTCCCACTTATGAGATCGAAAATGAAAATGGGAGAGAGAATAGTCCTCCTTCTTTCTAGGTAAAGTACACTGAGATCCAAAAATCTTCGGAAATGTATTCATCAGACCGAATTCTGCTTAAAAGCTGGTACATGCTCCTTGCGAAGCTCTTTGCCGCCGGCTCTGTTGTCTCTCAGCCCCATTATTGCTGTTCTCACCTCGCCTTGGTCGAGTGGAGGTACATGAGCTTCGTCCCTATAAATTAATTAGTTTAAGAAGGTGATTTCATTATGTTTTCTTGAGGATAAAGCATTTTCCGCTTAATATCATAGTAAAATCTGCACGCTTTAAGCTTTTAGAAATAGGAGAAAGCTTCGTAAGGCTCCATTACTTCATTTAAAAACGCTTAAATCTTACTAGGAACTCCAACAATATGTCACGAGGAAAAATATTTACTTGGTAGGCATTCATTTTAAGCTTAGAAAGTGCATCCTTTATTAGAAAAATTACCCAGACGTTCGTTACTATTCATTTTCAAGCGTTCAAAAAATTAAGCTTAGCCCGTGTTAACAGTTGCCCTAATAAATGCTATTTTTTCACAATCTATGCTATTTAAATTTGCTGACCTGTCATTTTTGACCCAAAAATACAGCCATGCAATGACATACTGAAATTTATGTATGCAACAAGTACGTACTCGTACAGGCATGCAATATTTATTCAAGCATTATTCTCACACAATATCTCACTGTAAGCCATTTGTCACAATTACTAATTGGTACAGTCGCGCTTAGCCTTTCTAACAACTGCGAGAAAAGAAGCCAGCAGCACAGAGGCATGCTAGGCACACACGTAAGCTACATGCAATTGAGCTGAGGAGAGAACCCTAAAATAAATTGTGCTGACCCGTATAGGAGCTTCAAAGATGCAAAGAACAAGAATAAAAGTAAAAAAAAAGTAGAGTGTTTAACAATAAAAAGGAATACAGTACGGCAACAGCTGCTGCACTTTCACAAAAATTTGCAAATAGTAAATGCTTTAAATTTACCGGGCAAAAAAGCGACAAGCCGATTACAACTAACATATTCGCTATATACTCTCGTATAAAGGCTGCTTATTGTAACCATAGAAGCTTACTTGTATCTAAGACTTATGAGTGTGTTTGTGTGTTTGTATGTATGCTACTAGTGTACCCGAACTTTCAAACGAATTTAGGTCATACGTTTGGCTATTTTTGCCATTCAAATGCAATTTAATTAATACCTGAGGGCATGTGGCAACGATGTAGAGCCAATAAATTTGCTAGTAATCGTTGCTGCAACATCGGCGAGCTGAATAACAAAAAAACAAAAAAAAAACTACTCCAAAAAAGCACAAAATTTAAACATGAGCAGGAATTATTTGCGTACCAGTGACGCGGCAAATTGTACAATAATTCACTCGAATAGAATCAATGATTGGCGGTGGCAGTGGCGGCAAGGCAATAGGTAAGCATGCAACAATTTGTGGCCAGCGCAGTTGGTGAGCAGCTAAAGCGGTGAATAGTAAAAGTAGAATATTCTAAAATAAAAAAAATAAAAAAACATAAAATGAGCTTTCTATTGTTATTGTAGGATGTGGTTGATGGTTGCATGTGGCAACACTAGTTGCAGCATGCTACTTTGGGATCTTTTTTTTTTTTTGTGTCGGTCAGCAGTTGTGCGCGTCAGCCACCAGTTCAAGGGTGTTGTGGCCATAAATTGGCAGCTCTTGTTGCCACATATTTTAATGCTTGCATTTTTGTTGTTATTATTCTTATTTCGCGAATTTAGTTGTCAAGTCTGAAAAGCAGAAAAGCCTACATACCCTGGCATCTCCTGCCAGCCACTCGTCGTATTCACTGCTACATTAATCGCTAATGTTTTATGCATGTTGCAACAACAATGCAGAAAAAGCAGCAGCAACAACAACAACTTTCCAACAAATTGTTGCCAATGCACGCATAAATTCACTCGTAATTCGTAGACGCCGTCAATCAACCAATTTTGCGCCGTTACGCCCCAAGCGCGCAATCAGCAGCAACAGCAACAATAGACATGCAGCATGCCACATACATACATAGCTGCATACGTAAATTGCTTGCTAGACCACTAAATAGTTGGCAATACATTGCAATTGCTGCTGTCGCTCTGGGCGCATTTGGCAATAAACGACACCTACTTAGCAGCAATGAAATATGTTGCAAGTAGCTGAGAGCAATTGTGAAGTTGAGAACTGTGCCACACCATCAAAGCGCAAACAAATTTCGGGAGCGGAATTCGCGCGAACTTGAACTGCTTGGGAAAGTTTGTAAGCTGGAAAGTAATTTCACATAGGCTATGCATCAAAGCAAAGCAGCAATGGGGCATGTTGCAAGTGCCAACAAACAACATAACGGGCGATGAGTTAGTAGGAGGCGCATTCTTTTGTATTGTGCAGCGAGCGCGCGGCTGACCAATTGACCCAGTCTGCCATGTTCTACACACACACACACACACACACA
>NW_016172083.1:0-13544 GCF_001687245.7 Rhagoletis zephyria | reverse complement strand
AAACCGTCTTCATCTAAATATAAATAAGTGCTCACATTGTACTTATACCTCATTCCGCTCCACACGCGCTATCATATTTCTGGATCCCCTCTTAATCATGTTAATGAAAGCAAGGATCTCGGTGTCTATTTCGACACGAAACTAAAGTTTTCCACGCATATCGTATATATAGTTGACAAATCATACACGATGCTGGCTTTCGTCCAGAGTAATAGTTCATCTTTTTACGATCCATACACTTTGAAGATGCTTTATATTACTCTAGTAAGATCCAGGTTGGAGTATGCGTCATTCATTTGGAGACCATACCACAATTCTCATATCACGCGATTAGAACGGATACAGAAAAAATTTATAAAATTTGCTTTACGCTCACTGAATTTTAGTGAACCCATTCCCTCATATGAATCACGTTGTGCACTTCTAAATTTACAAACTCTACGTTACAGATCTGCTTATCTTGCATGCTCATTTGTTGCCAACCTCTTGAATGGATCGGTTGATTGCCCTAACCTATTGGAAAGAATAACCTTCAAGATACTCAAATCTAAAACGAGTTGGTTTGGTGCTCTTTCATATGCGTACTTTTTAAATTTAGCATGTTTTTTTAATTCTAAAATTGTTTTCCTCAGTGTTGGAATGTGAGCTTATGACATTTTAAAACTATCGAGTAGAAAATATCGGTATCGAATGGCAAACGTATCGATATGGTATCGTATCGTATCGAAATTCGTGTCCCTAACAATACTGGATTGTTGTGCCGGAAAGCAATTGAACCTGGGATATCCTAAAAATAATAGCAAGCGCCTCTGATCAAACTAGAACCATTTTCGGACAACGTCCGAATACATATCTGTATACAAGCTAATATTAATTTAGCTTAGTTAAAAAAATATATATAAATATAAATAAAAAAATAAATAATAAATTAAAAAAAAATAAAAAAAATATTAATTTAAAATTGTTTAGCAAATAAAAAAGTTAACTTTGGAGATGCGGGGCATCGATCCCCGTACCTCTCACATGCTAAGCGAGCGCTCTACCATCTGAGCTACATCCCCGTTGTTGAAAACAATGGTATTTCACGGTAAAGTAACTTTAAAAAATTTAAAGCATGGCTAAAAATAAAAAATCGTATACCGTTATTCATGCGCAGTGGCATTGCCACTTCATTGAAATGCAAGTAACGATCATGCCTTTAACAATTCAACGACAATGAACGGGCTATATACGAGTACTTTATGTATTATTGGCATACACAAGCATACATACACATATGCACAGAGCAGAGCATAAGCGTCGCAACTTCGACATACACACATATGTGCATATAGTATAAGTTATACGCTATTTTTATTTCCAAACGAAATTTTTTCAATTTTGTTCAATTCTGCAACTCAGAGAAATTTGTTTATAAATATGTTGCTTACGCTTTCAACATGTGTCTGAACTTAAGCATTGAATTATTTGCTACTGGAGTATCTAGTACCATGTATAACAGTTAGCATACGCTATCGTCAGGTTTTTGTCTTGGCTATGTAATTGTTTCAACTAAAGCCATGCGTATGTAAGCGCATACATACCACACTTATGGTGAAAAATCTTTGCTGTGGTGCGTAAAAAATTGATTAACCCTTTCGGTAAATCTTTTTAGATTCGGGCTTTAAGAATCGGATTTAAATGATCCTTAATAAATACTTAATGTAATAACATTCAATTTAATTTATTTCCAAAATGTGATTCTAAAGTGTTTTTAGATGATGCCCCATCGTCGCCTGGGTAAAAGATTGAAATTATTTTGTACCCAAATTATACTAAACATAGTAATTTGCAACAATTTAGACTTAATATTTACTGAAATAACGCAGTTGTTGCATTTTTCGAAAAAAAACCGTTATATGGGAAGTAGGCGTAGTTATCCGATTTTGTCCATTTTAAATACCAACCTAACTTGAATAAGAGGCAATCCACATACCAACGGACGGACAGACGGACGGACATGACTTAATCGATTTCTTTTTTTTTCATTCTGATAATTTATGTATACATTTGTCTATATCTATCTCGATTCGTTTTGGCTGTTACAAACAACCATTATGTGAACAAAATTGACATACCCTTGTGCACAAGTGCGCTCGGGTATAAAAAGTGGTGTGTGCTTTTAACCAGACCCAGCTACCGACATATATTTCGACGCACTGAATCCGATTCTGTGGTTCGGAAAAATGGGCACAAATTTACAATTTTCGCAATTTGGTCAAAATTTTGGAGGTGTACGAGTCAAACGGACCTCGGATTCAGATTCGGTGGCTCCAAATGTTTGTCGGTAGGTGGCTCTGGTTAAAAGCGCACACAACTTCCTTTTTTGTGTTCCGGTGTTATTAATACCTTATCTTTTCTCCTATAAAAGCTAAATTTCTGCAGAGTAATTTTAGCGGACATTTTTTACCTTAAATCTGTGAAGGGGGTATAGAGTTCCCCACGACGACAAAAATTATGAATTTGTGAGTATTTTTACCGGAAAGCGTTGCAAGAAATTCTTAAAAAAAAATTTGCAATTCCAAGCAGGCCTGCCAACTTAGCTCAAACCATTTGCCATTTTCGGTTCCTTTTTTCTTCAAATGGCACTAAATTTTTTAATTTGGAAAAATCAAATGCAATTATTTTTATAGAAAAATTTTAAATGGAACTAAAAAATCAAGCGAAATAAAATAAAATTGAAATAAAAAGTTTACCTTTAGCTGAAAAAGCACCACCGCAATATGCTGCCAAATATCATTGGGCAGCAAAACGAGAGCAATAAGTCAGACGTATTGGCCACAGAGAGTCGGTATACCAAAGCCGCCAAAAGCGAAAACCGCCAACACAATTGGACTTTGGCTGACAAAGCGTGCTATGTTACTTTATGTTACTTGCCGGTGCCTTTATGTTGAATGTATTCATACATACTTACATACGAAAACATTTGCTGTGCATTTATGTACATGCATATATGTATGCATTTATACATACACACATATGTACATACATACTTGCTGCACATTGCGCGTGGCGGTGGCAACGGCGCTAACATAACTCACCGGCAAGTGGCCTACAATGCTGCCATGGACTAAAAATAGCAGCAGCAAAGCAATGCAATGCACTGAGAATACTTAAATAAAACGTGGAGAAAATTGAACGCCAAAAATTTTGTGATATGACATTTTCACCTTGCGAGTGAAGAATTTTAAATAAATAATATGAAAGTTAGAAAAAAAGACTAATATTAAAATGATGTTGTGTATGTACTCAGCAAAAGTAATTGGTGATGAAAACTACTAAAAACAAGAATAATGGAGCGGTAAATAGTGCTTTTCGCAATACGAAAAGTGTTTTTTTTCATAAAAAAAATACATGGAAAGTTTTGGGCGCTTTGGGCGGCCTCTAAATAATTTTTCATTTCCAAATAAAAAATAGCGATATATTTTTTCTCGGTATAGAACAACCCTAGGAGGTGAGAGCATAAAAGTTCCGACTCCTCTTTCTCACATGCATTTTTGGACCACCCTAATGTAGATATCTACATAAGGGTACGAGAATCAGTTTGAACCATATGATTTTCCTCTGTCAGGTGGCGCTGGAGTCGATTTTTTCCACAATAGCAACGTACTGTAGCAGAGGTATTTTAAAAAGTCGATCCAAGCGCAACCTAGCGTCGAAGTAAATACATTGTGCTCTACTCCTTGAGTTCATCGAACGGAAACGATAGCAAAATTGAGAAAAAAAAAATCTTTATGCTTAGGTTTTTTATCTCTATACATTTATGTACATACATATATGAATTTAAAATATTTAGATATATATGTTATTTTTATTTTAAAATTACTAAGCTCTCTTTTTGTTTATTTTTTTTCAGGTAAGTTTCTCCTTTGAATACTAAGTACTACTGGCGCACTAAGAGGACTTAAGTATGTATATACCTGCATACGTGAGTAAAATTTAAAGCTTGTTACATATTGTTATAAGAATAAGAAACAGAAATTGATATTTAATTTAAATCATTAGATTCAATGTAAATTTTTGAGTAAATTTATTTAGATATTACCGTAAAGAAAGAGTCCCAATCCTAAGCTACAGTCAGGCGGAACTCATGGCTCTCTTATCCTTTGGGGTTAAATATTTTCTAATCTTTGTGTGCATATATAAAATCAAAATTGCCATTTAGCAACTCTTTGTACTAGAACAAAAGGGAAAGGAGGCTAGGAAGTTAACTACCACAGGGCCTGAACCATTCCTTGCAGTAGTCCAAACACGCTGGGGAATAGCTCAGGAAAGCGATAAGCTCTTTTAAGCTTTCTTTACATTTTGTATAGGCGCGAGCAGAGTAAAAACTCTCCCTGCCCGACGCTGATGTACACAGAGTAAAAACTCTCTCTGACCGTCAGTGCTTGAAATATTTCTGGAGCTTTCGTGTATTTTAATTATAAAATCTTTCACTTAAAAGCAAGAACCTAAATGACCTTTTTAGAAATGCCAAAATATCTGTAGAAAAGAAATCCGTTTTTTTATAGACTGAACGAACGCTGTAGCCGAGTAGTTAGGGGTGCCTAGTATCTCCGCGTGGAACCACGGTTCGCTCCATGGTCAAAGCGACATCCTAAATAAGTTGAAGAAAAAGTTTTTTCTAAACATAAGCTGGCTCTCGGCAGGCAACGAAAAACCTCCTAGTGTATTTCTGCCTTGCCTAAACCTTTAGGCCTCTCCATTTGCGTACTATAAGAGGTCACCACAAATCGGCTGAGAAAAGACTTAGCAAATGTATAAGCGCCAGATATTTCTTATTTATTTATTTAAAGACTAGCTTTTAGTCGCAGCTCTGCCCACGTGTAAAGTTTAAAAAATAAATAAATAAATTAAAAAAAGTTTTTAATAAATTTTATTTAAAAAAGTTGCATACCTATTGTCTCTAGTTTCCAGAACATCGTAATTGTATCGAATTTTAATTAAATGGGTCGTGTCTGTATGTATAAAAAACAGCCTATATTTCTTAGCTATTTTTTTACCATATATGTATGTATGTACATTTTTTAAATTATTTGTATGGTTATGGCTATTCTTTTAAAAAGTGTTTCACTTTTTGTTTCATATCAACATTTCATTGTTATATGCTTTTAATTTGGCTTAAACGGAATAAATATATTCAAATTTAGGAAAGGTGCCAAGCCTATGCTGCAAGATGAAACATATTCCATTTTGCAAATGTTCACTTAAATTTAATTTAATTCAATTCATCAAAACATTTCATTTAACTTTTTTAAAAAGTTGATTTTGGATTCCTAAACAGGTGGCATCCAATTAAAAATTTCTTTTTAAGTTCTAATTTCTTAACAAATATTTTCGAAATAAGTCGTTTTGGAACACCTTTCGTTTGCCTACACTATTATAATATTTTATTCTACTTATTAATTTATTGATTTTCACTTAAAAAAAGGTTGCCACTCGCTTGAAAAATACGTAATGTTAGTACGATAGAAAGCAATTTCATTGAAATTTTTCCCATAGCTAAGAGATTAGATATACAATTTTTTAGATTAATACTGTTATAATATGCATACTTGGTATTCCAAAGTTTTTTTATTCTTAAGTGTTGAGAAATTCAATGGTTTGTGGAACTATTAATAAAGGCCAGGGTATTCATAGCGCTTCCTCATTCTGCATTCTTTCTTAATACTCTCACCTTATTCTCTAAAAGTTCGTCGTGTGAGAAAGTGTCACGTGTCAAACGTAAGAAACTAAGATTTTCATGCCAATGTCTTCCTCTTTTTTCCATTTATCCATTCATTACAAACCTTGGCATGGCTCTTTTTCCTTTTCATACTAATATTTTTAATCTCTTTTTCTGCACCGAACTTCTTCAACCAGTTGGCAACATAACCACTATCAAATTTTCTGCTTTGCCTTTAGCTGTGGCAACATATACACAAATCCATATCGCCAATTCGTGTTGGGTGGTGCTCCAGCACCGCCTTGAATTGCCTTCGACGCTTCGGTGGCCGCTTAAAGGATTCCAAAGACTATTTGCAACTTTATCTTCGTATGTCGGTGTGTTCGGTAGATACGATTTCAATTGTATGTACTATTTACTGCCATTACAATTTCTATATGTACATTGTTCATGTTGTTGTGGTTGGCGGAATTTTTTCCATCTTCATGGCATTTTTATGCGAATACTCAACATGCTGGAAATTTATGGAACTGCTGTTGTTGGCCCGAGAGTAGGTGTTACTTGTTGGTTATGTTGCAGCATTGCTATTGGCATGCAAATGTTGCAAATGCTACAAATAGCGGCAAATGTTGCGAGCACTAATTTTTGCTATTTTATTTTTTGCATGTTTTTTACAATCATAAAATTCAAATTAGCATTTGATGTAGCGGAATTGCTATTGTGTGTGCTACGAGTGTTTAGCGTGGTTGTTGGCGTTGTTTGGTTGTTTTTGTTGTTTGGAGCGCACGCAGGCAGAAAACAGAAAATTGCGCTTTGCATTGCAAGTGGTTAAAATGAAATGGTAATGATGCGCAATAATGGTTTTAATCCAACAATGGACGCATCAACATAAAAATATTTTAAAGAAAGTCGTGAAATTTATGACAATTTGAAAAAGTGGGATTGATATTCGAGTGAGTGTAAATGAGTTTGCCATATTTGGGAAAGTATAAAAATTTAAAATTTTAAAGACCTTAAAACTTGCATCTAAATAAAATTTTAGTTTTAGAGTTTTTTATTAAAATGACATTGAGTGAAAATTAGTGTACCACTTTTTCGAAGTTACAATTAAAATCTTCTCAGAGCGTGTGTGAATCGGTAACAAAGTTCGCTGCGAGCAAATTTTTCACAAGAATGAGGTGAATAAAATTTCAGTAGCTCATGAGGCAGGTGAAATTTTTGACAAATTCATAGAAAATTTTTACAATCGCAAAGATTGTTGATGTGTATATTACACTACATTAAATATTTCTGGTAAATAAATTGCTTTACTCTTTCAAACGCTTTAATTGATTAAAATTAAATTGATTAAAATCCTAAATTGATGAATGGCAATCAATGATGGTAGATGTTTTCTTAAAACATTCATTTCACTTCACTTTATAATATTTTATTCTGCGGTTGTCAAAAATTTACTGTTGTAAAAAAAGGTTTCATTTCACATAGCAGATTGGGAAAACTGTCTTCCCATAGTAAAAATATTATTTGCCAGCTCTCCCCCCACACAACGCCCTCATTGAAAAATATCACTTCGTCAATAAATTCAATAAATCCGACTGTGAACCCATCTGTTCAGCAGCAGGCCTCAGATTGCCAAGGGAACTCATATGCCCTTGCTGTTCGAGTTTACGGCCTCGAGGGTGCCCTGCCTAGCCAATTAATCAGCCCTACAATTTGCAGTTATATCACTATGTCCGGGAACCCAAATCAGCTTGATTTGGAAGTATTCCGAGACACTTGAGAGAGAGGCCAAGCATTCCCTGACCGACCAGTTTCGATCGTACCATTAGCGATCCCAGCGCTCTGATTGCTGCTTTTCTATCAGAGTAGATATTTACACTCCTAGTTAGCATAAAAATGCATAGCCAAACGGCTGCCTCTTTTATAGCGGTCACCTCTGATTTAAAGGCGATGCAGAGATCCGACAGTCTGAACACAAGACCTATTAAGAGTTCCTGAGAGTAGGCACCTGCTCCGGCTCCCCGTCTAGCTTCGATCCGTCCGTGATGATATTTACTGAACCTCTATTCCAGAGACTGTCATTCTCTCATTCTCTCCTTGGAGGGATTTGCGTGGAGAAGTATCCGTTTGGGACCAGCCTCGGAACACCATGATCCAATTCTTCCGGTAGGAAGTAGCAGCTTTTGCGACTCGTCCAGTGCCCGTACGCTGGGTGCTCCCTCCAATATCGACAAAGAAAAGGCGAGAACTGTTGTTTTGCTTGTAAAGTAGATCAGTTCTCTTTTGGAAGGGTTAACCTCCAAGCGGTTCTATTTGAAACAGATATCGCTTAGTATCTAATGTTTCCATTAGCTCACTTATCGTTAGCAGGAATTGGAGAATGAGATATGTTACCAAATCATCGACACAGGCCTAGAACTTTCATTCTTTTGCTTTAAACGATTTCAAAATTTCATTTACCATCAAAAGCGATGGGGTTTAACTTCAACTTAATAACTTAGCTAGTCTCCCCTTAATTATTCATACCGCCATCGTAATATTTTTTTTAACCTTTTTTCCTAAAAAATATTCTGATTCCCTTACTTATTCGTTGCAAGGCAGATGGACCTTGTAGTCAGTATTGACCGATGACTTAGATTTTGGACTGAAATATGCTCGAGTATCTTCTCATTGATATCATTATCCTAGCTCTAGGCTGACAGTCGCCTGCTGCTAATACTTCGGCAGTTTTCGAGCTTAGTCTTGATTTGAATTAGTAGTTTGAAGGCATATAGAGCAGTTAAGGGCTCCCTAGTACACTCATATATTGCGCCGCCATGTTGGATTTCTGTCCAAAATATCGCCCAGATATATATCTGACTTATAAATAAGACTGGCGTTGAGCTCACTCAAAATTTTAGAAAGCTCTGCAAGGAGTTGAATACCTATATGCGCCCTAGTTATCTTACAGTGAGTTGAAAGTTTAGATTGAAACCGGAAAGTGCTTTCAGTTGCAAAAAAAAAAATATTTTATACTTTTTTTTTTATGGCACACACACAAAGAAATTGGCCTTATGGACTTAAGCGCATACGTTATTTTCATATAACAACTCGTCTTCAAAATTTAGTTTATATCACACGCAAACAAAAACAAACAATAATTCGCCCCTAATCACCCCCTAAGGAAATTGTTTATATCCATCGAATAGAAAAACTTTAAAAGAGGAAATCTCTATAGCCAAAGGTCAAGCGGCGACTTAATTAAAATTGTATATGACAATCATAAAAAAAAATGTTTTACTTAATTGAAAAGCCTGATAAAATTATATGGGACGCCAAGCGAATTGAAAACGATCCCAGAATGCGATGTGGCATATGTAGCCTTAGATTTGTATGTAAAAATTGGTTTCATGTGTACATATGTACATTAGGGTGATTCTTAAAAAAAAAATTAACGGTTTTTCGGTCTCAACCCCTCAATCGGTAATCGCGGTCACACATATCACGTATAAATTTTAGTCCCGATTGTAGTCGGTTAAGGCGGATCAAATTCCAGATGCCTCTATGGAGACTCAAAAAATTAAAATTTTTTTTTTTTCATTAATGTCCAAAATCGATACTATTAAAGTCGAAGATATCACATACATATATATTTTGGTCACGATTGCTGTCAGTTAAGACGTTTTCATAGGGTAATCGGAACTTTGACCGCTGTGCGACACGTCTTAACCGTCTCCAATCGGGACCAAAATGTATATGTGATACCTTCAGCTATAGCAGCATCGACGCATGTAGGTGTTCAGGCTTGGGAAATGTCATGTAAAAATTTGCTTCCTACATTTAACGACCGCCCTAATGTACATACATATGTAGGAATGTACGTTTGCATAAACCCTCTAAATGCATTTAAGAGTGAATCTCGCTATGCTAGCAGCAGCCAAAAAGGTCGTGAAGTCAAATGCAGTCGAGTGGTGCTAAGTGCTGCTTGCTGCCTACTGATCGGCGCGCGACTCAACTTACAACAGGCACTCAATGCTGTCACTCAAACGAGTAGAGTACTCAACTTGCAATGCGACAAGCTACTCTACACGGCTACACACGCGTTACAACACTCCACTCCGCTTTACACCACTCCACAGCGCACTTATGGGGACAACAATAAAAAAAGGGGTACTCAAAACAAAGCTGCTTACACGGAAACATACACCCACACATACAAACACAAATACTGGTAGGCTTGTTTGAACTCGCACAAAGTGCACACAGTTGGCAGTGGTTGTGAGTAAAGACGAAAGAATTTAATCAAAAGGCGAAAAAGTCAATAAAAATAAAACAACAACAATAAAAATATAAACAAACGAAAGACAAAAACAAATGCAGCGACTGAGCGGTGGACTGACTGTCTGAGTGATCACTCAACCGGCAACTACGCAACAAGTATTGTGCTGTGCTGCGGACGCTCGCTGAGCAGCTGACGTCGGACAGCGACCGTCGCTGGTAGAAATCTTGCTGGTTGTTGGCTGGAGTACTGCTTTGGGGAATAAAAGAACCGGCAAAGTGAAGTGGTTGTCGCCAGCAGAGGCAGCAATCGCCGGCAACATGAGTCAGCGCTGCAGCTGAGAATTGTAGCAACATGAGGCGCACCTCAGCCTTACTTGAGTGTGAGTGGTTGTGCGAAGATGTGCATGGTGTGCATGTGTGTAGCATCGCAGCTACCATGCCACAGTCAACTTGCTGGCTGGCGCTTCTTGGTCAGTGTTTCAGTACGTTTTAGTATAATTCAGTCAGTCATTTAGTCAGACAGTTTTCGGTTGAGTTCAGCGGTGTTCGGTTCGTTTCAGTCGCTGTTATTCAAGCAATTAGTGGTAGGCCCAGACGGTTTGACGCATTAAAGATAGAATGTTCACATGCATGTGTGTATGTGCGCACGTGAAGGAGCTATAGAACAATATTTTTATAGTCTACTGTGTTCCTAGTTGTAGATATGTGAGCGCCCATGCCTTTGAAATAGAAATACACAAAAAAAACAAAAACTAAAAAACACGCTCTAATAATAAACAATACACAATGTGCAGTACGAAATCAGTGTCGTGTATGCTCAGTGCACCATGAAGGGCGCATAATCTATAAAAACGTCGTGCACTCGCCCCATTTCAGTAGGGCCTGATTCAAATTAGAGCACATTTCTGAACGCACGACAAATGAATTGAAGTACGCAAATGCCGTGCCGGTGTTGTAAAATTGGAATAATAGCAATACATTGAATACGTTGCGTGTTGCGCAGTGAATGCGACAGGAAGTTGGCATTAAGCTGAAGTCACAAAAAAATTAATGTTGTACATACATATGTATGTGCTTGTGCAACAACGGATATGCATATGAAATTAGCGAAAAATGTGTTAAACTCATAAAAAGCGCGTAAAATGACAGCACATGTTCGGAATTTGATAAAAAAAAGCTTGGAAAACGTGAATACTTTTTTTTGCAATAAAAAAAACTATCTTAATCGACTGAAATACATAATTTGAGCTGTACAAACATAGTATTTCAAGCATATTTGAAAGTTTGCATTGGCTACTCAGTTATGCTGAAAAAAATACAACTTCAAAAATGTATCTTCGAGATAAATATACCTTTTGGTGTCGAAAACGAGAAAAAATACCAAATTTTCCTTAACTACTTTTATTTCTTCTTTATAGCGAGTTTTTGTACAAATTTCGTATATTTTCAAAAGTATCTTTGAGATAAAGACTACTATTCTTCAGGATCGAGAAATGTTAAACTCATAAAAACGCGCAAAATTAACGCAAATGTTCGAAAGTTGTTAAAAAATTAGAAAAATAAAAAGTATCTTTGAGATACAAAACTATTTAGCTGCGGAAAATATATATTTTTCGATATATTAGCATACAATTGCTTGCATATTTGCTAAGCTTGCACTAGCCACTGATTATTTCTGAAAAAAAAATTCGAAAATTATAAAAAAGTAAAAAATACAAACAATCCTTGAGATACAAAATTATCTACACTGTTTAAAATGTATAGTTTTCGCTATACCTATATGCATAAGATTGCATGCATTTTTGAAAACTTACACCAACCACTGACTTTCTCTTATTTTTTTTTTCGAAAATGTATCTTTGAGATACGTAAATATAGCTATTGGTGTCGCACAAGCATAAACACACCAAATTTTCCTTAACTACTTCTAAGTGCTTTTTTATAGCGTTTTTTTTTTTAATTTTGTACATTTCCAAAAGTATCTTGGAGATAAAAATACATGTGTAGAAGAAAGTGTTAAACCCATAAAATCCACGTAAAATTGTAGCATATGTTCAAATATTGGAAAAAATCGAGAAAATAAAAAAAAAATTTAAGAGATACAAAACTATCTAACGACTGAAATTGTACATTTCAAGCTATCTAAGCATAAAGTTGCATGAATTTTTGAAAGCTTACAATAGCCGCTGATTTTTTCTGAAAAAAATAAATAAAATCAATTAAAAAAAACGTATCTTTGAAATAAATATGGGCTTTAGTGCCGTACAATCGCAAAAATGTCGAATTTTTGTTGTTGTTTTTCATCACTTGCTTATCAGTGGCCTTAATAATAATTATGAAGATAATATAATAATATTCACAAATATCTTTGCTATAAAGATCCATTTTGTATACATAGCTCACGAGCGTGGAATTGCCGTAAATTAGATATTCTAAAAAATTAAAAAATCTGAGAAAGTGCATTTAAAAAAAAAATTCGCCTACTTTTAAGAGTATCTCTGCTGTAATATTTACTAAAATTTTCAAATTATCTCAAAGATAAATATTTTTTCTTTCTTAATAAGAACCGATTTACTAGTTTGCTATTAAGTACTATAAATGATTGTCCTAATGGTGTGCTGTTGTTTTAGCGAAAAACTTAATGTATCTCAAAGATAAAAAATATTTGCATATTTAAGAAATATACATACTTATATCAATAATAGATCTGCCTTTGCAAAAGGAAATCAAACGATCATATATTTTAATCAGAGTTTCAGTAGATGTGAAATACATCTTTTACAAAAGTATCTGTTAGCTCATAGACTGTAAAAAGGACGGTGTGAGTGCAGAGCTAAACTTGCTGAGCAAAATATTGGCTAAAATTCATAAAGTAACTCAAAGATACAAAAGTATCTCAAAGATATAAAAGTATATTTTTTGCTGCGTTAATTAAAAAAATGACTTATCCATATGTGAAACACTAAAACATTTATTATTGGTAAACAAAAAACCAAAAAATCATGGTATGGTATATCGTGAGAGAAAACTTAATCCAAATATTTAAACAGTTTTTTTTACTGAATGTGCAACAGTTTTTGCATATATAGCAAAAACCAATTCACCAAAAGAAAACCATAAAATTAATTCGCTAAAGCTGTCATGCTATAATTGTAGCAAATATTTCACGTTGAATAGTTTCAAATATTTTTGCCAGAAAATTAATAAAATTCAATAGTTAGTAAATTTATTTTTTCGCATCTAAAAACAGAAACTACTTGATATCAAAAAGTGTTGTGATCGACAGTTAAAAATTTTACAAGTTTCCAAGCCATAAAAAAATCAACCTAAAGTTTCTAAAATTTGCATACACAAACGAAAACATTCCAAAAATTACATATTTCTTCAGCACTAGCCAATATAAATATATGTAAATAAATCACTGGAGCACATCATTCAATCAACGCATCAGTACTGATGCCACGTAGCTATAAACATACATACATATACAGCGCAAAAATAACTTAAAAGAATTAAAATCTCCTTTATAAACGCTCGACGTACACAAATTGCCGAAAATTTCGGCCAAATCTACGCAAAT